>NC_043011.1:4840980-4848480 GCF_006345805.1 Octopus sinensis | reverse complement strand
GGCTGGCCCTTTGAAATACAGCTACTACTCATTTTTGCCAGCTGAGAATGAACTGGAGCAACCTGAAATAAAGTGTCTTGCTCAAGGACACAACACGTCGCCGGGAATCGAACTCACGACCTCACGATGATGAGCCGAATACCCTAACCGCTAATCTACGCACCTTTACACAAACATACATAGAAATATCTGAAGGTCTCTAACCCGAACATCTCGTTCGGGTTAGAGTTGTTATGTTTGTGTTGGCACAAAGGTATTACATTTGGTTTGAAGTGCGATGGGATTATGTGATGTGTTATGCTTGCAGAAGGTCATTCATGGCGTAGGAGAGGTAAAATTGCCTTCAAAATGAGATTGAAAGCGTGCCGCTATCAATCAGAATTTACGGTCATGTAATTCCCAGCTGAAGATTTTGCTTGCTAGAGCTGGACAATCATTTTTAGCATCAGTGGCAATCACAGACTAACCATAACATAGCATAATATATATACATTCATTCAAGCAAGCGCAAGTCCTTGCACACATGCTCACACACAAAGATACACACAAACACACACACGCGTTAATTTTTAAAGTCTTTTCAGATTCGTTAAATCGTCGAATGGAGTGCGTTGTCGTATAAGTCCAGGCTGTCTGCGCTCTAAGTTCATATCCTATGGCAGTCAATTTGGCATTTTACTCTTTCGAGGTCGATTAATGTAATAGCTGTTTAGTACTGGGGTATCTGGCTCTCTCTCTCTCTCTCTCTCTCTCTCTCTCTCTCTCCCTCTCCCTCTCCTCTTCCTTTCCCCTCCCTCACTCCTCTCTCCCCCATCTCCCCCTCTCTCTGTGCATTGTACATGTAATCCGAAGTTTCAGCCTTGTTACATTATTTCATGTTGTATAAGGCGGCGAGCTGGCAGAAACGTTAGCACACCGGGCGAAATGATTTGCGGTATTTCGTCTGCCGTTACGTTGTGAGTTCAAATTCCGCCGGGGTCAGCTTTGCCTTTCATCCGTTCGGGGTCGATAAATTAAGTACCAGTTACGCACTGGGGTCGATGTAATCGACTTAATACCTATGTCTGTCCTTGTTTGTCCTCTTTATGCTTAGCCCCTTGTGGGTAATAAAGAAATAATTATTTCATGTTGATGGGAATTGTATTAAGATGGGAATTGTATTTTTTCCATCTTTCCTCCTTTCTTACTCTATAACTTACTCGCGCTGACACTTCTTCTCTCGCTCTTTCTTACATCACACTATATTTCACTGCCTGCTCACCTTTTTTTGCCTGTAGAACCATCGTCCTTACAAACCAACAGTTTACAATGCCTCCCTCTATTTCTGCATCTCTACCACTCGTTAAATCTCTCGCCTTCTATTTATCTTCGCTCATCCACACACTTACACACATTCAAATATAACACGCTTATATACTAGGATAGTACTCGTCCTTCAGTTATATTAAGGGATTCTTTCAGTTTCTGTCTGTCAAATTCACTCGCAAGGCTTTGGTCGATCCGAGGTTATTGTAGAAGACACTTCACCAAGATGCATCGCAGTGGGATTGAACCTAGTGCCATGTGGTTGGAATGCAAACTTCACACCACATATGCACACACACAAACACATGAAGACAGAGAGACAGGGAGAAAAAGGCGGGAAATAAACACACACACACACACACACACACACACACACACAAACAAACAGAGAGACTGAGTTCGAGAAAGGCGCCAAACCTTCTGTGCGAGATTGGTATCCTGTCGGAAGGGCACTTTTCTGGCTTTCCTATGTTAATATTTACACTGTTTTTCTATCGTTTATATTAAAAATTTTACCCTTTGATACGTACATACATACACACATATATGCCTGTGTGTATGTATGCATTCATGCATCTATGTAAAGTGCATATCTGAAATTGTGAGCTTTTACGTTGATGCTGTGTTCTTGGGCAGATGTGTTTATATTTATGAAAATGAAAATTTACCCATGTGTTGTTGGTTAGTTCTATGATCAAAGACATTCCAGCTTTGACCCACACCCCCTTTGCATCCCCCTTTATTAAGATAGCAGGGTGTGGTTTCAGGGAGATTTGATTATTATTTCTTATAGGTCAAGTGACCACGTAGAGGATATTTTATTGGCTACAAAGTTATGACTGTCGTTTGGCTATTGAGAGCTTTCCAGATTCAGTTTTTGACAAGAGCCATTAAATATAGGTCGCTTATGTATCTATGTGTATCATCTACGTATATTTATTATTTCATGTGTGCATTTATGCCTCTATACATATGTGTCTTTGTATTTACAAAGATGTACTTTTATATCATCGTGTACTGATGTGTAGTGTATGCTTGTATATATATATATGCATACACTCGCGAGCGCACACACACACGCATATTATGTATGAGTATGTATAACTATCATGTGTGTATGTGTATATGTGCGTGTATGTATATGTAAATATATATCTATATATCTACATATATATATATATATATATATATATGTATGTATGTATGTATGTATGTATGTATGTATGTATGTATGTATATGTATATATATGTATGTATAATATGTATGAATACTACCACACTAGCAGATTTACACACACACACACGTTTAAAACTGCGTATGGCTTATCCCTTTATTTATATAAGGAGATATCACTAAAAACAAACTTTATTTATTATCTTTTCAACATCAAAAGTTATACTATATATATATATATATATATATATATATATATATATATATATATATATATATGTATATATATATATATATGTATATATATATATATTATATGTATGTATATATATATATGTATGTATGTATGTATGTATGTATGTATGTATTATGTATGTATGTGGTGTATATCTACATATATATATGTATGTATATATATGTAAAAACCTCCAACTACATTTTCCCGCCCACACACGTATTCTACAATATATATGTGTGTTTGTGTTTGTATGTGTGTGTGTGCATGCATACACATATACACAGACATACGCACACTTTTATGCATAAGAAAAATCAAAAACTCAGTACCCCCCAAGCACTATTTTGGGGAAAACAGTCGGTGACTTATTGCCCCAGTCCTCAGAGGTTCAGTCATACACACAATAAATATATATATATATATATATATATATATATATATATATATATATATATATATATATATATATATATATATATATACATATATATATATATATATATATATATATATATATATATATATATATATATATATATATATCTATATATATAATATATATACATATATCTATGTTCAGATCTATCTGGTGAAATTGTGAATGCAACTGAGAAATCTTGGAATTTGCTAAAAGCTCTTTACATGATCGAACTTGTTGCGTATTTACAGGTTTTCATTTATGTACCACGGTTATGTTTCGGGTTACATAACAGTAGCACATTTATGTACAGGTTTGTTTGTGATTGTGGTATTTGAACTGGGAAGCTACGTTGTCCACACAGAAAAATGCTTCGTAAGAAAACTTTGTGTGATTTGATGAGATCAGAGTATTTATGCGTAGGTAGGAAATAATGTATTAGCGTTAGAACTTTCTGGTTATGTTCGCGTTGAATTCTAGGTTGTGTGGTGGATTAAAGCAGATTACTTCCGTTTTCCTGGTTTTACTTTGCTGTGTCGGGAGTGGGTTCTTATCCGTATAGTCTAGATTTTTCACTGAAGCTGCTCCTCGTTAATGCCTCGTTATAATAGAGGGTATTATGGTATCCTATACAAGATAGCTCTACGTACACACGTGCACGCGCATTCATATCTACATGCATATATGTGTGTGTGTGTGTGTGTGTGTGTGTGTGCATGTATACATTAGTGTATATATATGTTGTGTATGTGTGTTTATATCTAAATATATACCGACCAGTCAAAAGACCACCCACCACGACCACCCCCACTACAAACTACCATCATTAGCAATCTTCCTCTTTTCACCAGCGTCATATTTTAAGTAAATTATAAACAAAAAAGAACAATAAAAATTCGCAAATCCGCAAACGCGTCTGAATTCACACTCATACGCACGTATACGCGCGCGCAGAGCTGGTAAATTCCTATTTCATCTCAATATGAAACTCAAGGAATTCTTTTACTTTCTCTAAGTAAATCCTTTATCCTAAAAAAAATCGTACAATTGCCTCCGAAATAAAGAGATTATCAGCGCTAAAGAAAACCAAATCTTGAAATACTTGACATCAAGCAACGGCTGAATAATTCATCTCATTTCATGCTGTGACGAAATAGGAATGTACAAGTTAATGTCCTTGCATCTACTTCTGTTGTTTGCGCCCAGCTCAGCCCTAATCGAGCTGAACTATGGTCTAAGACACTCTAGCCATGACGAACTAATCTTTCTAAGCAATAATGTCTTCGGATCCACGTTATTCAATGCGTCTTTCCTATAAGACGTTAGGCCGTAATTTGGAGAGACTGCCTATTTTAAGTATGTGGAACGGCCACTTTAGAGGTACTCTTGGTGTCTTGATGAACGATGTCCCTGTTATTTAGTTTCAGAGCGACCCTGACCAAACAGACTTACGATTAGAAGGTGCTCCAACCATGATCATCCTGTGGCACTTTTTGAGAAACTATACTATGATTCGAGTGAAGTTTCATCTTAGTACAGTTAAGAAGTAATTCTTTTAGATTCTTCAGAAGATCTGGTATTGTAACAGATTGGAACATACATATATACACGCATATATAGTTACACATAATACATATTCTATATGCACATATACAAATATACATATGTATATATATATACATATATATATATATATATATATATATATATATATATATATATATATATATATATATAATATATATATATATGCCACAAATACATACGTATATGTACATACTTACATCAATATATTATCTCCATTTTCTAATTTTGTAGTATATATATATATATATATATATATATATATATATATATATGCATATGTGGGCACAGGACGTCAAAAATGTGTTCAACAGAAAAATACGAAGTACGAGTACATGAAATATGAACTAGTTTTTCGAACAATGAAAGACACAAATGGAAAACAAGACAAACAACACAAAGAACAACCCTTCATCAGTTGTCGGGTGTTTTTCTATTCTCGTATTTCGAGCATTTAACAACAATATACGCTTTCGATAAAACAGTTGCTCCCGCAAAGCAAATTAAATAAAATTTGGGGTTTTGCGGAGCTTCAAAATTGGTAGCACAAACAGGACAGTGAAAACAAACAGGAAGGGCTGCTATGCTTAAACGAGGTTGTGGTGGCGAACGCGTAAATTAAGCTTATATACATACATACATACATACATACATACATACACACACACACACACACCACACACCACACACACACACACACCACACACACACCACACACACACACACACACACACACACATATATATATATAATATATATATATATTATATATATATATATCTATAATATACATATACATATATTATACATATACATTGTTAATGTACAGAAGTACACGTGTATATATTTGCAAATCTATGCACACACAAACATATACTAAGAGCATTAGACCCCTTTGTAAGAAAGCCAGGGAATGTGTACGGCAACAAAGACGAAAACACAAATATATAAGCCATTTACGATTAACAATCAGAGACTGAATAGAAAAAAGGAGAGAGATCCTTCCACGAAACTCAAAACCCGTATGCTTCTTAATTGTTGATATAAATGAGTATGCATGTGTGTGTGTGTGTGCGTATGTGCGTGTGTGTGCGTGTGTGTGTGTGTTTTTATCTTTCTAAATAGTTAAGTTACCAGATAGTGTAATGCCGCGTAGTGTAGGAAACTGCAATGTGTTACATTAATTAGCATATTGTTATATGATGCATTTAAAATGAACGAGAGGATACTGGTTCTCCGTCGGCCACGACGACGAGCGTTCCAGTTGATCCGATCAACGGGACAGCCTATTCATGAAATTAAAGTAGAATTGATAAAGCACTCCACAGACACGCGAACCCTTAACGTAGTTCTCAGGGAGATTCAGCATGACACAGAATGTGACAAGGCTAACTGGACTGGAGCAACTTGAAATAAAGTGCCTTGCCCAAGGACACAACGCACTGCCGGTTATCGAACTCACGGCTTTACGATTCGAGAGCCGAACACCCTACCCACTAAGCCACGCGCCTTCATACTGGAAGACACACACACACACACACTCGTATTGTATGTAAAGATCGAGTTGCCAGTTGCCTAGTTGCCTAGTTTCGCCAAACAGCTTATTCTGCCCGAGTGAATAAGTTAAGAGTCGAGACTCGAAATCCCAATCAACGCATTCTTTAAAACAAATTTACCTCAGAGTAGAGGCAAACCTCAATTAATAAATGTTCTGTTGTTATTCTTAAACTAACACCGAAATAAAGATCTTAATTTAGCTCACACACACACTCACAAACACACATACACACACACACACTCTTTCTTTCTTTCTCTCTCTCTCTCTCTCTCTCTCTCTCTCTCTCTCTCACACACACCACACACACATACTCACTTATATCAACAATTAAGAATTAAGAAGCATACGGGTTTTGAGTCTCGTGGGAGGACCTGTCTCCTTTTTTCTATTCAGTCTCTGATTGTTAATCGTAAATGGCTTATATATATATATACACACACACAAACACACACACACATACACACGCATCATGCATATATATGTTTGTGTAGATTTTCCTCGTGATCTATTAAACGCTAATGAGCTCAGCTAAGTCAATTCCAAGAGAACGTTCTTCTATGGCAGACGAATAAATCTAAATATCCTATTTTATTTAATACTGGCTTTCTATTTACCTTTCATCATTCTAGTCTAGAGAAAATAAATAGTAGTAAAATGTTTAGCCCGCGCGCATGCGTGTGTGTTTATGTTGTTGTTGTTCTTCTTTTTTGTGATTGTTTTTATCAGTCGCCTTAAATTTCTGGCCTTGTGCCTAACTTACAAATCATTATTTTTCAAAACCAGCAATAATTATCTAACTTGACCTTATTCCTTGGAAAAAAAGAAAGAAAGAAAAAAGACTGGATTCCCTTTTTCTCCCTGCGTTTCCCTCCTGTTTTCTCTCCCTCACTTTTAACTAACCAAATCTGTGTCTCTTTCCAACTACGAGTCTGTTAATCTATCCGAACCTTGTCATCTTTGTCACACAAACACATTTTGTCGTTGTTCTCTCACAGCTCTTTCTACCAACTCTCTCTCTCTCTCTCTCACGTCTCTCCCTCGCCACTCTCTTACCTCACTCTCTCCCTTTCTCACCCTCTTTCTCAATAACACACACAAAATAATCATACCTCATCTTATTATTTCCCAGTGAATTTGTCAAAACTGGGTGACTCTGCCAAAAATGATTAGGCTGAACAATCCTACTCTAAGCATGCGCCTTCGAACTTGGAAAGAAGAGTTTC
>NC_043011.1:4828480-4835980 GCF_006345805.1 Octopus sinensis | reverse complement strand
ACCTTCATAGCCAGGAACTTTTCACCACCCCTTCCAATATATATATATATATATATATATATTGATAAAACGGTGAGATAACAAAAGAAAGAAAGAGACCTCAATATTATGTAAATAGAGGAAATTTATCTATACAATATGTTACATTACTCGGTAGTCAAGATAAAACTCTGAGTTTCAGATGCCGAAGTGGAAATCCACAACACCATCTCTTCGGTTAGAAGAGATGGTGTTGTGGATTTCCACTTCGGCATCTGAAACTCAGAGTTTTATCTTGACTACCGAGTAATGTAACATATTGTATAGATATTATATAATATATATATATATATTCTTTAATTTGTTTCAGTCATTTGACCGTGGCCTAGTACTTATTCTATCGTTCTCTTTTGCCAAACCGTTAAGTTACGAGGACATAAACACACCAACATCAGTTGTGAAGCGATAGTGGGAGGACAAACAGGCACACAAAAATATACATACATACATATATATATATATAATATATATATATATATATATATATTATACGACGGGCTTTTTTCAGTTTCCGTCTACCAAATCCACTCACAAGGCTTAGGTCGGCCTGTGGTTATAGTAGGAAACACTTGCCCAAGGTATCATGCAGTGGGACTGTACCTGGAACCATGTGGTTGGTAAGCAAGCTTCTTACCACACAGCCACACCTGTGCCATATGTATATACATACAAAAACTGTTAGGTGGGAGTTATTTCTTTTGGTTATTTATAAATAGAATAGTAGATGGAATTTGAAACTGGAGACAGTGAAGGACTTGGCGACACTTCAGCTCTTTAACTTTCCATTCTCTTTTCTGTTTGGTACTTTTAATTCTTATTTTCTTAATCATATTGTGTTCAGAAGTTACGTCAAAACACTTAACGCATATAAATCAATGGTGTAAGTTCTGTAAAACAAGCCATAAGTGATCCAGATAGCTTAAGGACGAGTTATATTGCCTGCTTGGTGAGTATCTGGCATTCATTAAGCACGAAACTTTGAGTTAGTGTATTATCTCTAATGGGCTATATCATTAATTTCATATATATTCCACTGAGTATATGTGTGTGTTGTGTGTGTGTCTCTCTCTCTCTCTCTCTCTCTCTCTCTCTCTCTCTCTCTCTGTATGTATATATAGTGGAGGCGCAATGGCCCAGTGGTTAGGACAGCGGATGTCGGTTATAGGATCGCGGTTTCGATCCCTAGACCGTGCGTTGTGAGTGTTTATTGAGCGAATACACCAAAATCTCCGCGAGGCTCAAGCAAGGAATGGTGGAGATTCCTGCTGTATTCTTTCATTAAAACTTTCTCTCACTCTTCCTCCCTGTTTCTGTTGTACCTGTATTTCAAAGGGCCAGCCATGTCACACTCTGTGTCACGCCGAATCTCCTGAGAACTACATTAAGGGTGCACGTGTCTGTGGAGTGCTCAGCCACTTGCACGTTAACTCGATTAACTGGCGCCCTCGTCGTCGTAACCGACGGAGAGCCACGATGCATATATATCTAAACATATACTCATATTCATATATATATATATGTATATATATATAGATAGATATATAGATAGATAGATATAGATATTGATATAGATTTATATATCTATCTATCTATCTATCTATATATATATATATATATATAGAAAGATAGATAGATAGATAGATAAATCTATATCAATATATATATATATATAATTACAGTGTATTTATATATAAATTTCGAATTGATCACTCATTTGTGGAAATGATCGTGTGTATGTGTATGAGTGTGTGTGTGTGTATGTGTATGTGTATGAGTGTGTGTGTGTATGTGTGTGTGTGTGTGTGTGTGTGTGTGTGTGTGTGTGTGTGTGTGTGTGTGTGTGTGTGTGTGTGTGTGTTACGAGGGTTTCATACACATGAGTAGGTGCGTGTGTGGGTACACGAATGTATATTCATGTGGGATAGGCATGTGAATATATATATGGGTTACAAAGTTAATGTGTCAGAACGTGTATGTGTAAGGTGCTTTGATGCGTACTTGTGCTTATATACTTGCATGCCCTTGTTTCATAAATGTGTGAATGTGCATCTGTGAGCATGTGTGTGTGTGCATGAGTATATAAATAAATGTATGATTGCCGACTGCGTTCTTGAGTGTGTGTATATACGTCTATATGCGCGAGTGAAAGAGGGCAAGTGAGAGAAAGTCTGTAATTGACTATATGTGACTCTATGGCTTATATTAAGTGTTAGTATAAAGCGACAGGGTCCTGCTGATTTTATCTTCTCATTAAACAATGGTTATTTTTATGAAACTCGTATGTTGTCCTTATTTATAATAACAAACTGTAGATTCTATGACATTTTTGCTATTAGAAGCGTTAATGCATGTGTAAGTAGCTTATAAAAACTATGAGATATAAGGCATGTCTGCAGTTCACAGCGGTCGTGTGTTTGACTAGCTTATAGAAACTGCGGGATATATAACATATCTGCGGCTGAAGTGTTAGTAAGTGTAAATAGTATATGGAAACTGTACAATAGTATATGGAAACTGTACAATATGTCCACAGTCGTAATATTTTGGATTAAGCTTCCGGAAATTATAGAATAAGTCACATGTACATGGTGCATTCCAAAAGTTGTGAGACTTTTCAAGGTGCTTCTTACATTGATGTTGAGCAGAGAAATCCTAGAAGATCAAAGGTCAGGATCACCAGACTTTATCAAGAGAGTAACTGCAATGCATCCGTAGAGGTGGTGTCCATGGTTGTGTCCCAATTCGAATTCACAATAATGGAACTGAATGGCGATAGTAATGGGGATCTGCGAAGGTAACGAAAATTGTGTGTATTTGTTTATATGTGTATATATGGATATGTAGTGTTTGTGTACGTTCATATATCTTTCACCGATGTACTACAACGAAAGGGGGAGCTAGCAGAATCGTTAGCACGCCGAGCGAAATGCTCAGCGGTATTTCGTCTGCCGTTACGTTCTGAGTTCAAATTCCACCGAGGTCGACTTTGCTTTTCATCCTTTCGGGGTCGATTAAATAAGTACCAGTTACGCACTGGGGTCGATATAATCGACTTAATCCGTTTGTCTGTCCTTGTTTGTTTGTCCTCTCTGTGTTTAGCCCCTTCTGGGTAGTAAAAAAAAAAGGTATAAGCATCAGTGAGAAAACCGAAATCCCCCCCCCCCCCCGCTCCCACCCCAAAAAACCTTGCTTTACAAACAAAATGTTTGATCTGCATGGAACTACATCCACCTACTTGTCACTACCAAAATTGCAAGAAGCCAATAATTGTTCCTTTGAAAACCTGTAAACAGCAACGGTCTTTGTTGTTACTAACTTCCATACAAAATTTTAAAACTAAATGTTATTTCTACCAACTGTGAACCACGTGATGTTTGCAATGCAAAGTGTTGTTGCTTAACACCAGATCAGATTATGATTCAGTGTGTCTATATGCAAGCCGTTACCATCCCGTCTTCATTTTCAGGCAGTGGACCATTTTATTCAATGACCTTCTGTTTTTAAGACAGTAGCGTAGGATTTGTGGGCGATTTGGCTGCTATTTTTAACCTTTTAAGAACCCATGTTTGTCTCGAGTTCAGGGTGTTATGAAATCGGTTTCAAGAAGCAGCACTACTGTTCTTGCTGAAGTGTTGTTGTTGTTGTTATCGTTGTTGTTATTGTAGCTGTTATGTTGTTGTTGTTCTTGTTGTTGTTGAAGCACAGTTTTAGCTGTTCCCGTTTTGTGCATTCCCTAAGCAAACCCATACAACGAAGGTAATCGAACCAATGCCTAAGTGCGACACCCACAACTGTTCTTCAAAGTATATACGTGTTTCCCCCTCACCTGATGATTATATTGCACATCATAAAAAGCAGAGAATTGATCATATGATATACAATGCTGGATTCTTGACTCGTTTTACCCTCTCTCTCTCTCTCTCTCTCTCTCCTCTCTCTCTCTCTCTCTCTCTCTCTCTCTCTCTATCTCTCTCTCTCTCTCTCTCTCTCTCTCTCTCTCTCTCTCTCTCTCTCTCGCCATCGTCCAGTCAGTTTCCGAACGCCTGTAGAGTATGATGGTAGCAACAGCAGCGACGGACAGGGGGTAGGTGACGTGATTAGAGTCCAACTATAGCCGATTCTATATAGCCAGTTCTTTGTACCACACATCATCGGTGGTGAGCACAGCAGCTAACCAACCTATTGATGCCGCACCAACATTTGTTTAGTCCTTTTGCTTGTTACCTGTTTTAGTCATAGGACTGTGACTTGCTGGAGCACCATTCTGAAAGGTTTTGTCAGACAAATAAACATTAGTACTCACTTTTAAGTCTGGTAATTATTCTCTTAGTCTCATTTGTCGAACAGCTAGAATACGAGGACGTAAACAAACCAGCATCCGTTATCAAGCGGCTGTGTGTGACAAACACAATGACGTACACACACACTCACTTACACACACGTACACACATACCCACACTTGTATACAATAGGTTTTCACAGTTTGTCTACCAAATTCATTCACAAGGCATTGGGTGGCTCAGAGCCATAGAAGGAGATATTTTTCCAAGGTTTGGTGCAGTGGGACTGGATCCGAAACTATGTGTTTGCAAAGTAACCTTCTTAACTACACAGTCGTGTCTGTTGTTATTTCTTTTTATAAATATACTAGCAAAGACACCCGGCTTTGCTCGGGATTAAAATGACATAGTTTGTATATAATATATTACAGTTATGTTGAAATGGGTGATATGAGAAAGTGCAGTATTGACAACAAAATATTTGTGGAGTAAATGATGGGCTAATTCGACTAAGCAACATCCTATGCATCCGTTTGGAGTATTTCAGGCCATAACCTGTAGGGGTTAAGTGAGTTTTGAACGCACCGAGAAACTGTCAGTGGATATACTCTCTTTTGTGACAGTCGGCGCTGTGTCTAACACGACCCATCATTTGAAATGTTGACACCTCCTTCGGGTTTGTTGTCCTACATCACTCATAAAGTAAATTTGGAGGAACTGTGGTTGTTCATTTGTGGGTAACAGGGAACCAATGAGGTGACAGACTTGCCCTTGAACTTTGACGTTGTCGTAAATTCAAGTTTATCTATCTTCTTAGATGCACCAAACGATGTCATTTGCAGAGTTGTATTGTCTAATATCGTCTGATATTTGACTGGATGGAAATGCTTTCTAGAAGAGGTTGAGAAGGAGCTGGTAGTGCTGGCAATGTTACCTGACCGCCTGAACAGCACATGCCATTGTTTCATTTGAAAATTTGAAAGCTCTGAAAAAAAGACAATTTGAGTTTAGCACACCAATTTGGACAGACTTATTATTTTTATAAGAATGGGAAGGATCATATCTGAAAATAGCTTTAGGAGTTGTGAAGAACGAATTTGTACGTAGTCTGTTTCTGAGAGCTATTCTATTGGACCTCTGTCCAATCATTAAAACATTGATTTAATGATCCAGCATTAAGTGCTGCAACATGCATTTGCTGATGCTGAGAAAATCTCATCTCGCTTCTCTCTTCAGACTCTCGCGTTCGGTTTTCTACAATCCTCCTTGCTTTGTCCTTGTTTCTGGAGAGATTACGTCTTTTCTTTGGTGGCATATTTTCCCATTATTGTAAACAAAAAAATTATGAACATAGAAAGAAATTATACATTAATCCCTATTTTTGTAAGCAGTTGTATCTGTAAAAATTTTATTTGATGAGAGCAGAAATTGAAAGAACAGAGAAAGTGAAAGATGTATGTGCTTCTATATGAAATGGGCGTGTGTGTGTGCGTGTGCGTGTGTGTGTGTGTGTGTGTGTGTGTGTGTGTGTGTGTGTGTGTGTGTGTGTGTGTGCATGTATGTGTGTGCGTGCTTGCGCGTGTGTATGTGAGAGATAGAGTGACTGAGGGAAGGTGAGTGAGTGAATGAGAGTGAAGGCGTGATGATTGACGTCTTTTAAGGTACAGACACATATAGAAAATGTGACATCATCATATAAAATTTTTACGATAGTTGATTTATGGAAAAGATTATGTTAAATTTTTGAAATGCAAATATGTGAATGAAAAGTAAGTTTAATTTGTAGCCAAAATAGTACTGAATCTTTTGATATCCCATACGTCAAAATCTGTAATTCGGTTTTGGAAAGCATAAGGAACATATAATATCAATGAGGCAGACCTCTACATTGTAGCAAGACCTGGTAGAAATAGCAGCCAAATCTCCCTCTAAACACCCTACTGTCTTAATCCGAAAATTCTGCCTATTATGTAGTTTGAATGAGAAACTGTAACTAAAGATTAAGATTATTAACCCCACAGAGAGAGGAAAGAAGAGAAACAGCATAGCGACGGTTTGGCCTGACTGTCATCCTATACTCCCCTTGTTGCTAGCGAAATGGCATGTGCCGGCTCTCTGAGCAACTGGTTGTTTTAATGGCAGAACAAAAAAGGACATAAAGATCATAAAAATAGCGATTCTCACTTTGAAACTAACAATTTTGAAAATCTTTTTAGATTACGGAACGCCCCGCTCTCTCATGTATCCATGTTTAAAATTTCAGGAGTTGTGAAGAACGAATTTGTACGTAGTATGTTTCTGAGATCTATTCTATTGGACCTCTGTCTAATCATTTAAACATTGATTTAATGATCCAGTATTAAGTGCTGCAACATGCATTTGCTGATCTTGAGAAAATCTCATCTAGCTTCTCTCTTCAGACTCTCGCGTTCGGTTTTCTACAATCCTCCTTGTATTATATTTGTTTCTGGGGAGATTACGTCTTTTCTTTGGATGATAGGATGAACAATACACGAGTTATAAGCGCACAAACAGACGGACAGACAGAACGGATTTTATATATTAAGATAGACGCAGACGTGGCTGTGGTAAGGAGCTTGCTTCCCAGTCACTCGGTTCCGGGTTCAGTACTACTGCTCAGTACCTTAGATAAGTGTCTTCTTCTATACCCTCGGGTTCACCAAAGCCATGTGAGTGAATTTGGTTGACGGAAACTGAATGAAACCTGCTGTATATGTGCGTGTGTGTGTGTGCGTCTTTGCATCTGTATTTGCCCCACCACCACTTGACTATCGGTGTTGGTGTGTTTACGTCCCCATAACTTAGCAGTTCGGCAAAGGTGACCTATATAAAAAGTGCCAGGCTTTACAAAATGTACTGGGGTCGATTCGTTCGACTAAAAGTTGCTCAAGGATTCTGTCATTAGACTGCGGCCAAGCTGGGGCACCGCCTTGAGGAACGTTTGTTGAATGAACATACAGCAGAACTGTTTTTTAAGCCTGATGCTTATTGTCAAACGGTACTGGTGGGGAACAAACACAGACACAAAAACGCGCGCGCGCACACACACACATACACACACACAATCACAAACATACACACACAGAGACGCACGGATACGCATGCACACATACATGCGCGCACACACACTGCGCGCGCACACACGCACACATGCGAGCGC
>NC_043011.1:4808480-4820980 GCF_006345805.1 Octopus sinensis | reverse complement strand
GAAGATGTAGCGTTGCTCCAAGTGGAGCCTGGAAAGTGGGCGACCATGGTGGGGGGCGAGACCAAACACTGAGATGTCATCTAGGGAATGGCCGGCCGAGCGGAAGTGGCGTGCGACGGGAGAAAGAGAGTGTAGGCGAACGTCCCTCAAGTGTTCAGTGAAACGGTCGGACACCGGCGTCCCGTCTGTCCTACATACAGCATCCCGCATAGGTTGCATTTAATGCAGTAAATAAGGCCAGACGAGGTGCACGTAAAAGAGTGCCTAATGCGTACAGTGTGCAGGTTGGAGCCGGTGACAGCGGTGGTGTTGGTGATGAAGGGGCAAGTGTTGCAGCGGGATCTAGAGCAAGGGAATGATCCGTGTGGGGCTGAGGGGGAAGGAGAGAGGGTGCTGTGGACCAGGAGGTCACGCAGATTGCGGGCTCGTTTGAAAGAGGACAGGGGTAGGTTAGGGAAAATGGGGCGGGTGGTGGGATCAAGCTGGAGGCGACGGAAGGCACGTAGTATCTTGCGACGAAGGGGTAGGGTAGAGGGGTGGAAAAGGAGGGGGAAGGGGGTGCGGTTGGGTTTAAGGAGACAGGGCGGTAGTGCGGTCGATGCGACGGGCGCGGGTGAGGGCATCAGAGAGGAGTATGGGTGGGTAACCTCGGAGTCTGAACATGCGGGCCAGGTATTGAGATTGGGTCTCGAAATCCTGGTCGCGGCTGCACAAACGTCGGAGGCGGAGGAACTGGGAGTAGGGGATGGCTCGTTTGGTGTGGAAGGGGTGGGAGGAAGAGAAGTTGAGATAGAGGTGGGAATCCGTAGGTTTAAAAAAGGCGGTGGTGGTGAGAGAGCTGGAGGGGTGATCGATGCGGAGAGAGATGTCAAGGAAGTTGACAGAGGTGTTGGAGATGGTGGAGGTGAATTGAAGAGAGGGGTGAAAGTTGGAAAGGAAAGAGATGAATTGGCAGAGAAGTTCACGGGAAAGGGAGGTGGCACCTACGCAGTCGTCGATATAGCGACCGTATAGTTCGGGGGTCGGCCCAGAGAACTGGGAGAACACTTGGGCCTCAATGTAGCCAAGAAAGAGATTGGCGAAATTGGGGCCCATCCTAGTTCCCATCGCGACCCCGGACACCTGTTGGTACGTTTCCCCCGCGAACGTGAAGCAATTGAGGGTGAGGACGAGCTCAGCCAAACGGAGAAGGCTGGGGGTGCTGGGGGTGGGGTCGGGACGACGGTCGAGGAAGTGTTGGAGGGCTAGGAGACCGTCATTGTGGGGAATCACTGTGTACAGGGATTTTACATCTAAAGTGAAGAGGAGGTGTGAGGGGCTGGAAGGGAAGGAAAAGGAATTGAAGAGACGGAGGGCGTGGTTGGTGTCGTGTATGTGGGATGGGAGGGCTGCGACTAGGGGGACAGGATGCGTCGAGGTATAGGGAGATGAGTTCAGTGGGGCAATTACAGGCAGAGACTATGGGACGGCCAGGATTAGAGGGTTTATGGATCTTGGGAAGGAAGTAGATGGTGGAGGTGCGGGGTGTGCGGACGATGAGGTTGGTGGCGGTGTGAGGGGGAGAGCGGAGGAGGAGATGAGGTCGTGGATGGTGGAGGACACTCGCTGTTGGTAGGAGGAGGTGGGATCGGAGGGGAGGAGGCGATAGAAGAGTGGATTTTGAAGCTGGTTGAGCGCTTCCTCCCTGTATAGGTCCGCGCGCCACACTACCACTGCCCCGCCTTTGTCCGCCGGTTACACGCGCATACATACCTACACAGACTCGCACAGACTCTCACAAATATATGTATATGTTGGAACACTTATAGTATTTGATATTAATGAACCGTAATGTGTGTGTATGTGTATTTGTGTGTATGGTTCTATGTATACACACACACATATATATATATATACATATGTACATATATATGCATATATATGCATATGTATATATATATATATATATAGAGAGAGAGAGAGAGAGAAAGAGAGAAAGAGAGAGGGGCGGGTTAGAGAGGGATAGAGGATAGAGAGGGAGAGAGAAACATTGGGAGTGAGTCGATGATTGACTTTTTTGGTAATCAATTAAGCAATTATGTAAATGCTTCCGAATTGAAAGCGTGCGGCACGAACCTGTGAGTAGCAAGAGAACCAACTATTCACCGATTCCTTATATATTGAAACTATACACCATACATGGAGTACTGTCTTGTTTGCTTACAGAAATGTCAGTGTCCATATCTGTGCATGTATATATATATACAGGCATATACAGACACATACAGATACATACACATATCTATCTATCTGTCTGTCTGTCTATATGTATGTATGTATGTATGTATGTATGTATGTATGCATGTATATATGAATGTATGTATGTATGTATGTATGAATGTATGTATGTATGTATGTATGAATGTATGTATGTATGTATGCATGCAAGCATGTATGTATGTATGTATGTATGTATGTATGTATGTATGTATGTATGTATGAATGTTTGTATGTATGTACGTACGTAAGTATGTATGAATGTATGTGTGTATGTATGTATGCATGTATGTATATATGCATGTATGTATGTATGTACGTGCGTATGTATGTATGTATGCATGCATGCATGTGTGTGTGTATATATGTATGCATGCAAGCATGTAGGTATGTATGAATATATGTGTGTATGTATGTATGTATGTATGTATGTATGTATGTATGTATGTATGTATGTATATGTATGCATGTATGTATGTATACATGTATGTACGTACGTATGTATGCATGCAAGCATGTAGGTATGTATGAATATATGTGTGTATGTATGTATGTAAGTATGTATGTATGTATGGAAGTATGTATGTAAGTATGTATGTATGAATGTATGTATGCATGCATATATGCATGTATGTATGTATATATGTGTGTGTGTGTGTGTAAGCATGAATATACGCATGTTTGATTATGTTTCTCAGTGTGGGTGCGGAAGAGAGAGAGAGAGAGGGAAAGAGAGAAAGAGAAGAAGAAAGCGTGAGGAGAGTGAGGGAGTGATAATCACCAGAAGACTAGTATCCCGCATCTGTCTGTCTGTGTGTCTATCTGTCCATCTCCCTCCCTCCCTCCCTCGCCCTCTCTCTCCCACATACACTCCTTATATCGGATGTTGAAAAATATGTTCACCTCACACCCACCTTCTAATCCTCTCACCACAACTCTACGGACGCGCCAGGAAGAAAAGTCAGAAGAACACAAGAACGGCTTTTTTCTGTTCAATGCCATAGCAACTTGTCAGCAAGGCATGGAAGACATTCCTCAGATGTCAACACATACGCTTCCGTCTGTCTACTTAGACTTCTGCAAATATATTCATGAAACAAGCTGGGAATTGTTGACGCTAAGACATTTTTTTTTTACTGCCCAGATAGAGCTAAATACTGACGGGGGACAAACAAGGACAGACGAAGCGATTGAGTCGATTATCTCGCCCCCAGTGCGAAACTGGTACTTTATTTATCGACCCCGAAAGGATGAAAGGCAAAGTTGACCTCGGCGGAATTTGAACTCAGAACGTAACGACAGACGAAATACCTATTTCTTTACTACCCACAAGGGGGCTAAACACAGAGGGAACAAACAAGGACAGACAAAGCGATTGAGTCGATTATATCGCCCCCAGTGCGTAACTGGTACTTATTTAATCGACCCCGAAAGGATGAAAGGCAAAGTTGACCTCGGCGGAATTTGAACTCAGAATGTAACGACAGACGAAATACCGCTAAGCATTGCGCCCGGTGTTTTAACGATTCTGCCAGCTCGCCGCCTCTACCGAAACCTTTTTCTTCCGCCACTTTTCTGCCCTCTTTTTGTCTTTCTCTCTCCCTCTCTCTCCCACCCACTCTTTTCCTCTGCCTCTCTCTCTCTCTCTCTCTCTCTCCTTCTCTCCGTCTCTTTTCCCTCGCTCTGTCTCACTGCGAAACAGAGTTACTCACGGAGCTGCTTTCATGTTCGAGCATCCTTTTAAGTTCGAATCGTCTGTGTGCGATCGACCGACCGACCAACCGACCGACCGACCTATCGAACGGCCGACCGAACGAACGAAAGCGAAGTCCCATTATGGAAACTTTGTTAATCTAAATTAATACGAGCATGTATGTGTGTGTGTGTGTGCCTCTTTTTACTGCTTGATGACTGGTGTTGGTGTGTTTGCACCTCTGCAACTTAGCGGTTCGGCAAAAGGACAGATTGAATTAGTACTGGGGGCGATTCGTTCTTCAAAGGAGTACCCCAGCATGTCCGCAGTCTGATGACTAAACCAAGTAAAAGATAAAAGATCTAACATCGAATTGAAATTTGATGCTTACCAAACAATATAATTCAAAGTTACAACAATGAAGTTGGCAATTTCATTCTAATCTCGCTTTAATCCACCACAAGATCCGATCCTTGTTCCGTATTTTGCGTGTTTCAATGACCCTGAAAGTTATGTAAGTGGTTGAGCTCTCATGTTAGATAAGTTGAAGAAGAGAAGTTAAGCTAACACGGACCACTACTTTCCACAATTAAAGCCACGTACTTACTCTATCAGTCTTTTTTGCCGAAGCGCTAGTTACGGGGACGTAAACACAACACCGGTTATCAAACGGTGGTGGAGGACCACTGGACACAATGACACACATACATTTATATATGCGTATATATTATATATATATATATATATATATATAATATATATATATATATATATATGTATATATATTATATGTATACATATATACATATATATATATATATGTACGTTCAATCAAATAGTAATATAAATAAGATATATGTATATATATACGCATATATATATATAGTATGTATATATATATATATATAATATATATATATATATATTATATATATATATATATGCATATATACACACACACACACCACACACATATATATATATATATATATATATATATATATATATATGCATGAGGATTAAGTAGATAGGCAGCCGACAACTGATGAAGTGTCATTCTTTAGGTTGCTTGTCCTATTTTCCATTTGTTTCTCTCGTTGTTTGTGTATTCAACTCATGTTGTTTACTGTTTGTGACGTCCTGTACTCATATATGCATATATATAGTGTGTGTGCAAATATATACATATTTATGCGTATATGTGCATATATAATATAACTGGAAGAACAAGTCGCTACAGTTGATACCTGACGTATCAATTCTTTCCTTAGAACATATTTGTTGCAGGTTATGATTTATAATTTAACAACCTTGACATTAATAGTTTTCTGTTATTTCCCAGTTGACCTATTTTCTTTTATTTAATGACCGCCCACTCATTAAATGTTTCTGTTATGAATAGTGTCTCATAAGTCACAAACCAGTTGCGTGATCAGCCGCACACTTATTAACAGGAAGACATCTCAGCTCTATACACACAAGTCATATATAGATGTATATAGTGTTGTGTCTGGGGAGAGTCTTTCTCCTTTTTAGCAAAATTTCCATTCATTTACTTATTTATTTTTCTAAAATTTTCGTTGCGTCTTGCAACCTTTTCAATAGTTGTTGACTCTGAGTTAAATTATAAGGCACCAAATGAGAATAACTCTCTCCAGACACATGAACTTACATAATAAGAAATCCAGAAAAGAAATATATATATATATATATATATATATATACATATACACACTTGTAGAGATACCCGGCGTTGCCCATGTTACATGCAACTGAAGAATTAGACTTTTCTATTATATTGTCTCAAATGAACTGGAATACCTATTACTCTTTTACTCCTTTACTTGTTTCAGTCATTTGACTGCGGCCATGCTGGAGCACCGCCTTTAGTCGAGCAAATCGACCCCGAGACTTATTCTTTGTAAGCCCAGTACTTATTCTCTCGGTCTCTTCTGCCGAACCGTTAAGTGACGGGTGCGTAAACACACCAGCATCGGTTGTCAAGCGATGTTGGGGGGACAAACGCAGACACAAACACACACATACGCACATATATACATAAACATATATACGACAGGCTTCTTTCAGTTTCCGTCTACCAAATCCACTCACAAAGCATTGGTCAGCCCGGGGCTATAGCAGAAGACACTTGCCCAAGATGCCACGCAGTGGGACTGAACCCGGAACCATGTGGTTGGTAAGCAAGCTACTTACCACACAGCCACTTCTGCGCCTATGATTCGAATTTCATCAAAATTGCAGATGAGGGTTATTTCCCTCTTTACACACCCTAAAAAACTGTAATCATGATACACGTATCCCATACTACTGATTTTTATGCGCAAATTCCAAAATCCCAGTCTTACAGAACCTGTTAAAAGGATTGTGCTCCTGAAAATGGAGGTCATGGAGCTCTAAAATGTGAGAGTTAAGGGTGGGCGTCTTGATGTCAACCAGAGAAGTTGAATTGTTGAGAATCTTTTTAACTTAGGTCTTATATCTATTGTTTGAAATATATGTATGTTCACTGGGTTTGTAAAAGCGAGCAAAGCTACAGGAAACCAAAAGACGAATGATCACAATAAGCAGTCAGTTACCCCACCCTAGTCGTTACCACTCCCAATGTAGGATTCCTCACCATACAGGTGACAGGCACAGCCGTAAGATGCATTACGGATCTATAGCAATTGGAAGGGCGTGACCCAACTGAAATAAACATTAACAACTGTATGACGTGAGAGCTAAGGAGAAATGAAAGTGTCACCTCTGGAGTTTGCAAATGATCATTATACTGATACATAACTGGACAGAATAAATTTACAATCTATAAATGTCTTTAAATAACCAGTCACTCATCTTGGAAGGCCTTGAAATCAATGTTACCATCTGGGGAGTCTGTGTGACCTAATGATAATAAAAAGACTGAAAGGAGGTCTGCAACCAAGTAACTTTACTCAACACTTTACAACTGAAGAAGTGGAAGCAAAGATGTCTCTCATTTACTTGACAATTTATGCACCACATTGAAGAAATCACGATCTAAGTATATCTCAAAGCAAAATCTTACACTGTTCTACCATTGAATTACAAATAATGCTCATCTTTTTAGAAAGTTGAAAGACACTAACCTTTGGGAAGAGATTTCACAAAATGTGTGTAGGCTTTGCTTTTATAGATGTGCAAGAGCTTTCAGTTCTTAACGTTTTCAAACAAGCGTTATTATATATAGTGAAAGTTGTTTTCAGTAAAATTGCTGTTGACTATTTCAGGTTTAGTTTCGGATAGACTTTCTAAAAAGGTTCTTTTCTCAGTCTTAACTCTTTGAGAAAAGAATCTTCTCTCCAAATATATATATATATATATATAGACGCAAGAGTGGCTGTGTTGTAAGTAGCTTGTTTACCAACCACATGGTTCCGGGTTCAGTCCCACTGCGTGGCACCTTGGGCAGGTGTCTTCTACTATAGCCTCGGGCCGACCAAAGCCTTGTGAGTGGATTTGGGAGGCGGAAACTGAAAGAAGCCCGTCGTATATATATATATATATATATATATATATACAACACACACATATATACGACGGGCTTCTTTCAGTTTCCGCCTCCCAAATCCACTCACAAGGCTTTGGTCGGCCCGAGGCTATAGTAGAAGACACTTGCCCAAGGTGCCACGCAGTGGGACTGAACCCGGAACTATGTGGTTGGTAAACAAGCTACTTACAACACAGCCACTCCTGCGTCTATATACTTTCTTTTTATCCTTCTACTATATGTATGTGTGTATTTTTGTATATATATATATATATATATATGTGTGTGTGTGTGTTTATATATACTCTTTTGCTCTTTTACTCTTTTACTTGTTTCAGTCATTTGACTGCGGCCATGCTGGAGCACTGCCTTTAGTCGAGCAAATCGACCCCGGGACTTATTCTTTGTAAGCCCAGTACTTATTCTATCGGTCTCTTTTGCCGAACCGCTAAGTGACGGGGACGTAAACACACCAGCAATGCTAGGGGGACAAACACAGACACACAAACATACACACATACATATATATATATACATATATACGACAGGCTTCTTTCAGTTTCTGTCTACCAAATCCACTCACAAGGCATTGGTCGGCCCGGGGCTATAGCAGAAGACACTTGCCCAAGATGCCACGCAGTGGGACTGAACCCGGAACCATGTGGTTGTTTAGCAAGCTACTTACCACACAGCCACTCCTGCGCCTATATATATATATATTAACAATTGAGGATAAAATCTTTAAAAGAAATTATCAGTAGTCAGCGTGAAAACCTCGTAAGAGAAAAAATCCGTAAATTCTTCCTCTTTGAAAATATTCATTTATATTATATTGAGGGTACTACTATTCGTAGATACCAACACGCTAAGAGGGACCAATGCGGTCAAGACTACTAAAAATAAACAAAATTTTACCGAATGCAAAACTTCAAAACACATCATTTTAAAAAAGAATTCAGTTACATATCACATGTGATTTCGCATTTAATGCAGAATATGCATTTCATGTTCGTCAGTGCAACAAACTCAAGAAATATAAGAAAAAACATAACATTACAACTCGATAGCCAACCGTAGAATTCGTCGTAGCATGTACGAATGTTTATCCTTACATATCTATGAAAATGGCGGGCTTTTTCGCAATGCATTTCGGTAACAAATTGCCTAGTCGGAATAAAAATTCAGTATTGAACTATTCCGGTGAAAAATATAAATTAACAATTGAGGATAAAATCTTTAAAAGAAATTATCAGTAGTCAGCGTGAAAAACCTCGTAAGAGAAAAAATCCGTAAATTCTTCCTATATATATATATATATATATATATATATAAAGCATATGGATCCTAATCCTCCAAAGAAGTTTTTCCAAGGACTATTATTGAACTCTAAAATCATAAAGACTATACAATGTATTGGTATATTTATTTATTAATTTTTTTATATATGTATTATTATATTTTTTTTAAACCTTGTAAAATTCTTATTCCCCTTCCTCAATTAAAAAAAAAAATTTCTTTTCCCCTTCCAAATCTTGAAAATTTGCCTTGCAATGAAAACCGGTTTGATTTTTTATTTTTTATTTTTTAATTTTCCATACACCCACTTTTATTAGAATTTACTTTCAATTTAGCATTCTGCCTTATTATAATTTTTCCTCTCCTATATATATATATATATTTGTTTATATTTATATACATATCTACATGTATATATATGTGTGTGTATATACATATGTTTATATATATATATATATATATGTTTATATATAAACACATATATATGTATTATATGTATGTATGTATGTATGTATGTATGTATGTATGTATATATAAGAGTGAGTTTGGAGAGATACATTATCCGGGCGGATACAATATCTGTTTTCAGTTAACTTCCACTTAACGGTGAACTACAACAATCAGTATCTAACGTCTGTGACTACATTCAGTTGTTAATTACACCGTGGATTTTTCCGATGGGTAATTCCGTCTTCTCTTCGCTGGAGAGTAATAATTGTCTGGGGTGAATATTATACAGTATATTATAATGACCTGCACGTGTTTCTGCTACCGTGACTACTCACAGTTGTAAATGAAATCTTGGAATATAAGCGGGCAAGCTTCATCAGGGTTCGTTCAATATTTCCCTTTATTCGATAAGGCTTGGCAGTTCTAATTAGTTCCCAAACAATAGAATACTCTCTCCTTACTCTTTACTTTTATACTTGTTTCAGTCCTTTGACTGCGGCCATGTTGGAGCATCGCCTTTAGTCGAGCAAATCGACCCCAGGACTTATTCTTTGTAAGCCTAGTACTTATTCTATCGGTCTCTTCTACCGAACCGCTAAGTTACAGTGACGTAAACACACCAGCATCGGTTGTCAAGCGATGTTGGGGGGACAAACACAGACACAAACACACACATGCGCACATATATATATATATACATATATACGACGAGCTTCTTTCAGTTTCCGTCTTCCAAATACACTCACAAGGCTGTGGTCAGCCCGAGGCTATAGTAGAGAACACTTGCCCAAGGTGCCACGCAGTGGGACTGAACCCGGAACCATGTGGTTGGTAAGCAAGCTACTTACCACACAGCCACTCCTGCGACTATATAGATATTATTTTTGTCTTTAAATTGGTCAATTAAAACCAAATTGATCTATTAAAGACAAAAATAATAGCTATTCTACAGATTGGAAATTAATTAGTACAGCTAAGCTTTATCGAGTAGGGAAATAGCTGTGCCGCCGTGTATCGAACTCATGGCCTAACTATCTTGAGCCACTTATCCTTACCACTTAGCCACGCACGCACTCGCACACATGCGAGCACATATAAGCAATGCCTATGTATACATATATATGAAATATAATACATATATATATATATTATATATAAATTTTAATTATATATGTAATATATATGTATATATACACACGCACATACACAGACACACACTGACACGCAAGCACACAAACAAACACACACACACATACACATATACTTTCATAACCACATGCACAAATACACATTCAGACGTATGTGTGGATGTATTCATTCATGTTTGTTTGCGTGTGTGTGTGTATGTGTGTGTGCGTGTGTGTGGAGGTATTTGCGTAGTATGCAGGGCGTTTCGTTTGTCGGTGGGTGTATATTTATGTGCGTTTTCCGCTACTTAGTGTGTCAACAGTTATCTATACACAAACACACACACACACACATATAGATTCACGTATGTATGTGTGTACGTGAGTGTGTGTATATATGTGTATGTGTGTGTGGTTACGCACACACATATATAAATGGGCAAATACATACATACATGTATTTTGACTCACACATACAACGCATTAAAGGTTCTTACGAATTACTGAGCGAAAAATGGAGATATGAATGCATTCAAGCGTACAATTGAATGTTTAATTTGCTTAGTGAGGATATATAAAGCCTACCGCCAATGCGTGTTTACGTGTGTGAGTATCTGTGTTTGAATGTGTGTGTGTGAGAGAGAGTGTAAGAGCGTCTGATGTATGTGAGTATGTATGCATAAGTGTATGTGAAAGCCTTTATATTTGTATGTATGCCTAGAATAAATTCAAATTCCTCTATTATACGCATAGTAACACAAACAATACACCAATGCTACTTTAGATATCTATCTATATTTACGTTTATAGATTCAAATCTTTTCATAGATATGCATATACATATACATACATACATACATACATACATACATATATATATATATATATATATAAAGTTAATCCAAACATGAAAACACAAAGAGAAAACACAACAACGCGAGGACGTGGGACAAATATAGTATTATTGGAAGGAAGGGAAGAAGAAGGGTTTAACGTTTCGAGCGGAGCTCTTCGTCAGAAACATAGGAAAAGGAAACATCCAGAGAAGGGAAGACGGAGGAAAAAATCGCCAACGGTACACACACGGTCACACATATATAAACATATAAATTATTATTGATATATATATATATATATCAATAATAATTTATGTGTGTGTGCGTGTGTGTGTGCGTGTTTGTATGTACATGAATATCTCTATATATAAATCTATATATAAATATGTTCATGTATTATATTGGTGTATGTGTAGGTTGCATACGTAAATATGCATACAATTCGTAAAATATAACTATAAGTATATAAGTGTATATAAGTATATACCTATGTATGTTTTTAAGCATGCGTGTGTTTGTAAGCATGTTTGCAGGAGGATGTACGTGTGTGCGTGTGTATCTATCTATCTATCTATCTATCTATCTATATATATTATATATATATATATATATATATATATAATATATACATATACATATATATTATATATATATTATATATATATATATGTATATTATATATATATATATATATATATATATATATATATATATATATATGTCTGTGTGTGTGTTCTTTTATTCTTTTACTCGTTTCAGTCATTTGACTGCGGCCATGCTGCAGCACAGCCTTTAGTCGAACAAATCCACCACAGGATTTATTCTTTGTTACCTTAGTACTTATTCCATCGGGGGCTTTCGTCGAACCGCTAATTTACGGGGACGTAAACACACCAATATCGGTTGTCAAGTGATGTTGGGGGCAAACACAAACCTACAAACATATACATACATATACGACGGGCTTCTTTCAGTTTTCGCCCACCAAATCCACTCAGCAGGCTTTGGTCGGCCCGAGGCAATAGTAGAAGACACTTGTCCAATGAGCCACGTAGTGGGGCTGAACTCGGAACCACGTTATTGGGAAACAAGCTTCTCACAACACAGCCACGCCTGCATCTATACACACACACACATGATTACATACATACATACGACGGGCTCCTTTCCGTCTTCCAAATCCACTCACAATGTTTTGGCCGTCCCAAGCTACAGTAGAAGACATGACCCAAGGTACCATGCAGTGGGACTGAACCCGGGAGTATGTGGTTGGTAAGCAACTACCTACCACAGCCACTCCTGCACGTACACAC
>NC_043011.1:4758480-4798480 GCF_006345805.1 Octopus sinensis | reverse complement strand
GTGATATGCATCCATATTAAATTCTTCTGTGTTTGAGAGTCCTCAACCGATGTTAGGCGATAATCCAAAAAGGCTGTATTAGCTCTTAGTTGAGAATAACGTCGTCCGGGAGGTGATTTATTGATAAAACGGTAAGATAACAAAAGAAAAAAAGAGACCTCAATATTATGTAAATAGAGGAAATTTATCTATACAATTTGGAGAGAGAGTTCAAGAGACCGTGAAACCGCCCAGGGGTAAACGGGTAGGACCGCTCACCGCGGTCGCGAGGGGACTCAGTCCGCTGCTTCACGCCGAGGCGCCGTCGTCGTCGACGAACGCGCCGGTGGCGGCCGCTCGTTCCGATAGTCAAGATAAAACTCTGAGTTTTAGATGCCGTGTATATATATATATATATATGTATATATATATATGTATATATATGTATGTATATATGTGTGTGTGTTTGTGTGTCCGTGTTTGTCCTCCCACCATCGCTTGACAACCGATGCTGGTGTGTTTACATCCCCGTACCCTAGCGGTTCGGCAAAAACGCCCGGTGGGATAAGTACTAGGCTTACAAAGAATAAGTCCTGGGGTCGATTTGACTGAAACAAGTAAAAGAATGAAAGAATAAAAGAATATATACATAGTTGAAATTTACAGATAAACAAAAGACGAAGTCAGGTCTCTGAACAACAAGCAGGTGTATTAGTTTGTCGAGCGGGAAAGCGGGGGAAATTCTATCTATCTATCTATCTATCTATCTATCTATCTATCTATCTATCTATCTATCTATCTATCTATCTATCTATCTGTATCTCTCTCTCTCTCTCTCTCTCTCTCTCTCTATATAATATATATATATATATATATATATATATATATATATATATATATATATATAATATATATATATAATATATTATATATATATATATATATATATATATTTATATATATATATATATATATATATATATTTATATATGTATATATATATATGCATACATACATATAAACATACAGTGCAAGATGGAAATGGTCTTATGTTATTTTGACTACGTATAAGATATTATTTTGTAATTTCAAGTCCGTTGCAAGCGTTTTACTGAATCGTTGTGTATAGTAGAAAAATTATTATAATTAATTCTTGCTTCCTATTTTCCCGTCTATATCATAAATAGGCTTTTGATACTTCCTTGACTATTTACCGGCTTAACGAGCCTCAAGCATCTACACGGCATATCAGGAAAGACGCTAATGAATGTATGTATGGATATATACATATGTGCGGATGTTTGGTGTCTCTATTTACGATAAAACGCGGCTGTGTCAACGACCTTACAAACCAAGTACGGAAGTATCACTACGAGTTCTGCAATATATTCCAAGTGAACAAACTACGTATAGCATGACTAGATTCCGACCATTTTCTTGGAGTCACGAACAACCATCATTAAATGCGTTATTAGAATCTCTGCCTCTCCCCCTCTCTCTCTCTCTCTCTCTCTCTCTCTCTCTCTTTCTCTCTCTCTTTTTTTTTCTCTCTCTTTCTCTCCTTATTTGGCTATATATGTGTGCATCTGTGTGTGTGTGAGCGCATATATATATATATTGACAATTTTGTGTCTTTTTTTCGGCATATTTGGCATTAGAATTTTTCTTTTGTCCTTATTTTATAAGTGATTTACATATGTATATATATATATATATATATATATATATATATATATACTGTTGGTGCAGGCGTGGCTGTGTGGTAAGAAGCTTGCTTCCCAACCACATGGTTTCAGGTTCAGTCCCACTGCGTGTCATCTTGGGCAATATTTCCTACTATAACCTCGGGCCGACCAATGCCTTGTGAATGGATTTGGTAGACGGAAGCTGAAAGAAGCCCGTCGTATGTGTGTGTGTGTGTCCACCATCGCTTAACAACCAATGCTGGTGTGTTTGCAAAAAACCTTGATAAAATAAGTAATAGGCTTACAACGAATAAATCCTGGGGTCGATCTGTTCGACTAAAGGTGGTGCTCCAGCACGGCCGCAGTTAAATGACTGAAACAATGAAAAGAATATACATGAATATATATCTATAGCGTGTTTCCCTGAAAATAAGACTCGGTCTTATATTAATTTTGCATCCCAAAAACGCACTAGGGCTTATTTTCGGAGAATGTCATATTTTTGCGGAAAAATCCATGAAAAGGAAAAGAAAACAGTAAAAAGGAAAACCGTGTTTTTAGTTGTCAAAAGTTTATTTATTTGCTTAATATTTTTAGTCAAGTACTCCTTTGGAGCATCATCATAAATCATCAAACCCAGGACTTCAGACTGAATTTCTTGCAAATCCATTTCCTGTATGATCATGGACCCCAATCTTTCATGTTTGGCAATATAACTTTCCTTAAATGAGCTCTTTTTGTCCAAGTACCCTGAATGCAGTGCATTGGCAACGCAACTGTAAGTAATTTTATTACATGAATTCTTCACCCAATTCAAGACTTCTTGGAGGTTGTATGACAAAGTCTCCATGCTGATTTCTCTCCATTCTATCCGCAAATAATCTTTGAAGGGCTTGTTACAAGATCTAATGTTTGTAGATATAAAGTCATTCCCGTTGTAATCATTATGTATTCAATTCTTCTTTCAGAAAGGAAGGTTTTCATATCTTTTATACGATGAGTATTGGCTGAATCCCAGACTAAAAGACATCTTTGAGAACCACATAAAATAATCAACCCGTTTTCTTATAACAGCTTGTGTGCACCAAGCCTTTTCCGTTTCAAGGACATAAATGCCCGAAACTCGTTCCATTCTCTTTTTTTTCTTTTTCTGCCTTTTGTGATGGTAAGCGGTAAGACTTTTGTTTCATTAAGACGAATTGCTAAAACTAAAATACAAGTAACTCTTGCCCTTTCGTAACTCGTTGAGGCAACGTAGATTGACGAGGCATCTGTCAGTTCAATTGTTGTTTTAGATCATTGGCCCATAAATACTGCAGTCTCATCCATAGCAATTATATTGGAGAAATTGTATTTGGAAAAGTCATCAACAAAGCACTTGAATGCAAGTGCACGTTGAATCACTTCAGCATCCTCCAAATTGAACAGTGTTATTGATCTTCTTAGCGAAAGAGCTCATATCGCCGAAGGAAGTTATCCAACCAATGAAGTGATGCGTTGAATATCTCTTGGGGTACATCCAACTGTGGTGCCATTGCAAGAGCAAATTTTTTAATGTTAGCCCTGCGTACAACCGAAGCCTTTGTTCTTCTGTCAGGAATCCATCCCGAGGTGATATCTTCCAGCTCTGAAAATAACGGCTATCGACTTGATCCGCATTTGCGCTTCTTAGCAACTCCCTCATCCACCTGTCTGCTGAGATTATCATACTCTGCTTGCCATTTTCGAACCATTCGGAGATCCAACATCTTCTCCTCACAGAATGCCGTAAGATTCTTGTTATGTGACTCTTCCACAATTCCTTTCTTGTACTCCACGGAATAACTCTTTCTTTTTGCACTCGTCTTGCCTGGGGGACAAGGCAGTCAGGCCAAGGGAGTTTAGCCAAGCTGCGGTAGTTGGTTTATTTTGCATTTTGGTATGTTTAAGTCCCCGTAGCTTAGCGGTTCAGCAAAAGAACCCGATAGAATAAGTACTAGGATTACAAAGAATAAGTCCTAGTGTCGATTTATTCGACTAAAGGTGGTGCTCCAGCATGGCCGCAGTGAAATGACTGAAACATGTAAAAGAACATATATATATCTATATATATAAATATATATATATACATTATATAAATAAATATGTGTGTGTGCATGTGTGTGTGTGTGTGTTAAATAAAATGAGGCAACAAAGCCGACGCTGTGTGGAATTTATAGGACATTTATAAAGAGGAAGTTAGTCTTACAGCCGCTTCTGGGATGTTAGGGATATCCCTTCATCAGAGACGATATGAGAGAGTTAACAAGAGGGAAATAGTAGAGTTCAATATAAAGAGTTATTTTGGAAAAGGGTGGATAAAGGAAGTATAAAGGGAAATAGGAGAAAAGAAATAAAGGTAAAAATATATATAGGATGTTACAGTTGCAGTCCTATTGTCCAAGAAAAATGCTGTGTAGAATGGGTAGAATTCCGATAGGAGTTCATATTTTGTTATTATAAGTGGATAGAGTGGATAGATAAATTCCATGTGTTGTTCATTCAGACATGTGCTGCTCATTCAAACATTGTGATGTGAATGAAATTTTGAGAACGTACTGGTAGGGGTAAGCACAGTGAGAGGTGAGAATAGATATGTATGCTAGTAGGAGAATGGTATTAGTCAAAAGGATATAAGAAAAATGAAAAAAGCAGTGCTAGATGATGGTCAAGATATTGTGAGGAGGATGGGAGAGGAGATCTATAAAGATAAAAAAAATAGGGGGAGCGATAGAAAGAAGACATAAGAATGTAAGGATGGAATATGTGAGAGAAGTGTGATTCGTATACAACTGGCTAAACAAAATTCAGGAGCTACTCGAAATGTTCCATCAAAGCACCGACAAGGAGAGATTTTTTAGAAATTCTATGCTTTTAGCCCTTCCAAATATCAAAATCCTCTTACCGTCAAACGTTGATTCATGTAACAAAAGATTTTCCCCATTGGCTGTTTTTTACACAGTTTTCAGGTATAATAAGATCTTGAGCACACGATGACAACGGCAAATGATTTCTTTTCTTGTGTTTACAGCGTCTTACATCTAGTCGAAGGATATGGAAGAAAGGTAGTTCTGTAGCTATCTCTTCCGATATAGACGTACAAACTTCGGCAATGATTTGTCCTGTAGCCTCTTCAGTTTCTGTTGAAGGTTTTTTTAAATTTCTTGAAACACTTTTGCAGCTTCACACTTCAGTGTATTTGGTTCATGTGTGTGACTGTGTAATTGTTCGATAATCTCACCTTGCCACATTTCTACCTTTCGTTTACATGACGCCTTAGACCTCCGTCGTTCACATTCGTAAGATACCACACCATTTTCCAAATCTTTCTGCTTTTCGTAAACATATCCCTCATGAAATAATTTCACATTTCCTTTGTTACTCTTCACAAGCTCCATCTTCTATGGGCGGACTTTTAGTCGGTTTAAAAAAAATCTTCACCGCCTTGAGGACAACTATATAAACCTTTAAAAAATAAATAAAACAAGCAAGCGACTGTACTACTATTTTAATAAGAAACTTTAAAAAAGCAAGGCAATTCATCAGTTTATAACGAACAAGGTAATTCATCAATTCTTCAATATTCCAGAGAATTTGCATCAAATTTTGCCAAAAGCTTGGCGATACTTGTTCAGAGGCCTACGCAAAGTTTAAAAAAACTTTTCATGTTTCTCGACACAATCAAGGGGGTTTTGTGCAACTGAAACCGGAGTGTCTTTTTGGTCAGCTGAAAGCAGTTTTGGCACAAACTTGGCAGACATGCGTCTCATACCCAAATCTTCAGTGATAATAGACTGAACTGTAACTAATCTGCACATCCTCTGATAACTCACTGATGGTGATTCGATGAGTTCCCATCCCATCGCACGCACATCTGCGATGTTTTTCTCAGTTCTACTGGTTGCAGGTCTCCCGGAACGTTCGTTGCTATCGACATTTTTCGGCCATCTTGGAAACGTCTGAACTACTCGTACACTCATGTGCGGCCCATACACTCCTCTCCATACACTTTCTGCGACTTTGCGTAGGCCTCTGAGTAGGTATCACCATGACAACTTTTTCTTTCATGGTCAATGCGACGATCACACGCTACACACCTTCTTTCCAAGCACTGCTGTAAACAGCACAAGTAAGCTGGAACGTTAAAGCGTAATGCACATACACAGCAGAGGTCAAGGTCAATTTGTGCCAAGCGGCTTTACTCTGCATACTTCAGTTTCGTTACTATGGCAACAGTCCCGATACTTATTGATCAGACCTCGTATGTATATAGATATATTATATATGTATGTTTGAATGTAAGTATGTGTGTGTGTGAATGTATGTATGCATCTATGTTTTTATGTATGCATGCTTCTTAAAAAAGCAGTAACATATATAAAGTTAAAGTTAATTTTTTGGCTAAAAAAGCAAAAAGCAAGGCCATGTAGGGGGACATGGAGTTATGTACAGGGAGGGTGTTCATGCAAAGAGTTCAGGACATTTCTGGTCGTCGGTCGTCGGCATTTCTGGTCGAGCGGTCGTCGGCATCTTCACTATCTCGTCCGGCAGCTTATTCCACGGATCCGCAACCCGGACGGAGAAAGCCCTTCTCCTTCGATTGAGATGAAATCGTAGCAGATAGAGCTTTTCGGAGTGACCCCGCAGCCGACGCTCTGGAGCAGGAGTGAAGAACAGCTCTTTCGAGGGGTTACACTTTCCGCTTATGATGTTGTGAGCAAGAATGTGCAGGTATGTTCACGTTGACATGCGCGAAAGAGTGCTTGAATGTATATGTATGTATGTATGTATGTATGTATGTATGTATGTATGTATGTATGTGCGTACGTACGTACGTATGTATGTGCGTACGTACGTACGTATGTATGTATGTATGTATGTATGTATGTATGTGCGTACGTACGTACGTATGTATGTATGTATGTATGTATGAGCATCACAGTACATGTGTGTGTGTTACTGCAAATGTAGATATGTGTATGCATACATATCCAAGCTATTATTCGTCTTGGAATGTGTAGGTATGCATGCATCTGCAAGTCTCGGTATACCATATGTGCGTGTGTGTGTGTCTGTGGAACGTTGTGTGTATGTGGAGTGTGTGGTGTGGTGGGTGCATATTTCACTTTTATTGCCCATAAAATGGTGTAAGAATATACGTCTGCATATATACCTATCTATTACTATGTTCGCTAAGGCATGTAAATCGGGGAATACAAGTGCACAAAGGTGTAAAGAGATACACGCACACACACACACACACACAACACACACACACACACAACACACACACACACACAACACACACACACACACAAACGCGCACAATCACCCACACATATGTACATGCATATATGTATATGTGTAGCAATGTATCTATGAATGCATGTATGTATGTATGTATGTATGTAGATCCATGAATACTTATACATGTACGTCTGTGTATGTATATGGAAGTGGGTTTAATGTATACCATTTCTTCTTACGTACCCTATCAGTGTATATGTCTGACTGTATATATATATATTTATACATGTATTTATGTACGTATGTATGTATATATGAATATGTATATGAGTGTGTATGTGTGCATATGTATAAGTATGTATATATATATAAATGTATACATATATATATAAATATATACATATATATATGTATATATGTATATACATATATATATATATAAATGTATACATATATATAAATAGATATACATATATATGTATATATGTATATACATATATATATATATATATATATATACATATATATATATATATGTATACATATATATATATATATATATAATATATATATATATATATGTGTGTGTGTGTATGTGTGTATGTATGTATGTATGTATGTATGTATGTGTGTGTGTATGTATGTATGTATGTATGTATGTATGTATGTATGTATGTATGTATGTATGTATAAAAGACTTGATTGTTAATACAATTTCAGTGTGTGTTGCGTCCCATTACTTAATATCCTATGCAAAAGGAACATTTACTAAATTGAAGTACCCTTCTATGTATCATACTCAACGTGAAATCGTCACTGAAAGGCAATCTACTGTGGCATTCGTCCAGAGACGTTTAAAAATAATATATAACGGAAGGAGACGAAAGTCCTCCAGATAGCGGCAAGCATGGACGCCAGATGCATTTTGGTCTCGCTGGCTTTATGGATGGCATTTAGTCACGGCCAGTCGCATACTTAGACGAGATTTGTCGGCCTCGGATATTTAGGAAACTGTGAATAAACATCCCCTGATGTTACCCGGCTGAATTAAAATCCGTCATATGGATTAAATTAAGATAGCCATGTATGGATACTACTTAATGTAAGGCGGCGAGCTGGCAGAAACGTTAGCACGCCGGGCGAAATGCTTAGCGGCATTTCGTCTGCCGTTACGTTCTGAGTTCAAATTCCATCGAGGTCGACTTTACCTTTCATCCTTTCGGGGTCGATAAATTAAGTACCAGTTACGCACTGGGGTCGATGTAATCGACTTAATACCTATGTCTGTCCTTGTTTGTCCCTTCTATGTTTAGCCCCTTGTGGGTAATAAAGAAATGGGATATTACTTAATGTAAATACATGCATCCAGTTAGCTGTGCACACATGGCACTGACGAAGTTCAACGGGGTTGAAACGTATCTGGCATTCTAGCTTGACGTTACTGGGATGATTTTCGTCATCTTCCAATATATATGTTCTGTTTTTAAACAAAGCACGTCCAGAAGAGATATTACCCCTGAACGAATACTGTAGTCGATCGCCTCTCAGCGATGTATTTACATGAAATATGATGTAAAAGTGGCTATTTTAACTTGATACTCATATATTCATACAACTGGGCACCGCAAGCGTAACATTTTCCCTGTAGGTGTTTTATTCTGTCTTCGTTTTCAAGTATGGAGGGGAGCTTTTCTTTTCATCCTTCCGGGTCGATGAAATAAACTACCAGATACATACTGGGGTCGATCTATTCAACTGGATCCTCACTGCTAATTACTGGTCTTGTACCTAATTTAGACAAAATTTTTCCTATTGCTAATACTTGAATATTTTTTTTTTAAGTATATGGTATCCGAACTTTAAATATTATATAAACATACTCTTTTACTCTTTTACTTATTTCAGTCATTTGACTGCCGCCTCAGGACTTATTCTTTGTAAGCCTAGTGCTTATTTTATCGGTCCTTTTTGCTGAACTGCTAAGTTACGGGGGCGTAAACACACCAACATCGGTTGTCAAGCGATGGTGGGGGCACAAACACAGACATACAAATACATAATACACACACACACACACACACGCACGCACGCATGCACGCACGCACACACACACACACACACACACACACACACACACACAACACACACACATATATATATATATAATATATATATATATATATAATATATATATACGACGGGCTCTGTTCGGCTCGAGGCTATAGTAGAAGGTGCTACGCAGGGAGACAGAACCTGGAACCATGTGGTTGGGAAGCAAGCTTCTTATTTCTTTATTGCCCACAAGGGGCTAAACGCAGAGGGGACAAACAAGGACAGACAAAGGGATTAAGTCGATTATATCGATGCCAATACGTAACTGATACTTATTTAATCGACCACGAAAGAATGAAAGGCAAAGTCGACCTCGGCGGAATTTGAACTTAGAACGTAGCGGCAGACGAACTACCGTAAAGCATTTCGCCCGGCGTGCTAACGTTTCTGCCAGCACACCGCCTCTTTGGGAAGCAAGTTTCTTACCACACGGCTACTCCTGCAACACATACACCCCCACCCCAACACCATATGTATAAATATATTTCTGTATATATATATATATATATATATATATATATATATATATATATATATATATATATATATATATGTATAATATTATATATAAGCATATATACAAGCGCAAAGAATATAAATATAATATACATATATATGTATATATATGCATGTATACACACACACACACACACACATATATATGCACCATATGCAAAACCAAATGTTAATGCTAAATACACTGCCTTTACGACAGCGTTTTCGCGCCACTACACGCGCACACACATACACAAATATATACACACACACACATACACACACACACACATACACACACATATCATATATGTGTGTTTAAGTATATCTGTCGTATAGCACGCGTATCTATTTACTTACTATAATGTTATTTCATATGATATAACCCTCATTAAAAAAAACATACTCATATGCACAGCGAACGGTATCATCGACAAACAAAAGTATCGTATTATCAGAATGTCTGTTGAAAGAAACACTAAAATGTCTAGAGGAGGATGTTTATCAGGTAACAATAATCTGAAAGGGCAACATATTATCTGAAACCTTGAATATGTAGGGGTTACACATTCGTTAGCATAGATTAAATGCTACTTTTAGCCCGCTATCGTCTGCTAGCATTTGCTTGCTGTTGCTCTTACTTAATTTCAAGTTCAACCTTGATTGAATAAACCTGCTATCAAAGCCCTTTCCGACCCTGGTTATCTCGCTTATTTGCATACAAAGCACTACTTTGTCCAATCTGTCCTTCTTTTTCAAGACGGTAGTGTGTAAATTGAAGGAAATCTAGCTGCTGTTTCTAGTATGTGGTAAAGCGATCCTGTAAGGGCTAACCTATTGCCTCGCTGTAGCTGCTGTTGTTGCAGTTAAAGAAGAGTGACATCGACTCTTTTACTTGTTTCAGTCATTTGACTGCGGCCATGCTGGAGCACCGCCTTTAGTCGAGCAAATCGACCCCGGGACTTATTCTTTGTAAGCCCAGTACTTATTCTATCGGTCTCTTTTGCCGAACCGCTAAGTTTCGGGGACGTAAACACACCAGCATCGGTTGTCAAGCAATGCTAGGGAGACAAACACAAACACACAAACACACACACACATACATATATATATATATATAGGTGTGTGTGATTGTGTATAGAAGAATATATTAATAAAAAGAATTCCAACCTTGTCTGTTTTCACGTTTTATTTACAATCTTATAATGATATATCATAAGATAATATATTATAATTGAATAAAATAAAATGAAATAGTAGAATGTTAAATATTCATTCTGATTGAACTAGTACTTTCATGCATTGAATTCTGCAATCTTCGGGTTCATGTAGTAGTGTTGACAGTCATGCTTCACATTTTTGACTGTAGCAAGATGATTGATTCTGTGCTATAAATACAGCTGGGTAGGCTCCAGAGTGCTAGGTTTTGCAAACTGTATTCTGACCAATCAGTGTGTAGTATCACTCAATTACTTAAGCTGATTGGTTGGTTGAGCTGATTGGTTTAGGCATCACGCTTTGTTGGACATGTCAAGAGTCCTGTATCTTGACCCTGGCCGAAGCAGCAATTGTTGGGTTATTTTTAGAAATGTTGTAAATATCCTTTGTCAGAGATTTTTATATTTTTATATTTCAATTGTCATCATCATCATTGTCAGCACCTTAATTATTGTTGCTAGTGGTGATGGTGGTGGCAATAGAACTTTTAACCCTAAAAAGATAATTTTCCTGCTATCTTCGTCTTGATCACCTTTAGTATTGTTGTTGTTGTTAGTGGTCATGGTCGTAGCAGTGGAAGTAATACCTCTAAGTATTATTATTATTATTATTGCTTATTTAGCTTGGGTTCGAATTTATCAATAAAATTCTTTTCTCTGATTTTCCTCTCGATTTCACTTGGGCTGTGTAATTTGTAGAATGGAAATATTATATATTTTTTTCCGACCACATGTTGCTAGGTGGTTACTCAAAGGTATTTGACGGACCTCTGGGTCTCTAATCTGTTGCCGGTGTACACGTGAGCGTTCTAATAGTGCGTTTCCCGTCTGACCTACATATATTCTTCACAATTTGGGCATTTGATGCAGTAAATTAATTTCTGCTTTTGCAGTTCATATTCGCGTTTGTGAATATTTTCCCGGTTTTTGTGTTTATATATGACCGGTATGTATGAATTGGCATGTGCCACATCGGCTATCATTGCATTTAGATACCGTGAATGTTTGGTCTTTGTTGCTGAGGTCAAATTTTGCCTTTGTTAGTAATGTTTTCAAGTTTTTAGGCTGTCTTTTACTAAGCACCATAGCTCGATCCGTGATTATGTCTTTTAATTCATTACTTTGGGCAATGATTGGTAGGTTTGCTTTGGCAATGTTGAAGATATTCTGGTGACATGGGTTGTGTGTCACTATGATGGTATGACTTGTTCTTGTTTTCCTCTTCCTTGGGTTGTCCTAAGTTGTTGTATAGGTATTTTTATAGCCCGCTGTATGCCATTTTCTATAAGTAGAGATGGGTATTTTTGTTTGAGCAAAAATTCTCTTAGTTCTATTAGGCGTTTGTTCCTGATATTTGCATCTTCTACAATAGTACAAATTCTTCTGGCTAGGCAGTATGGGATGTTACGTTTTTTTGTATGTGGTGGATGGCACGACTTAAAATTTAGGTATTGATGTGTGTCTGTGTGTTTATAGTATATATCTGTGGTGATGGTGGTGTCTTTTTTAATTACCATTATATCCAGGAATGGTAATTTGTATTACTCATCTCCTTTGTAAATTGGAGAGATGGGTGTAGGTTTTCAGGAGGATATTGAACTCTTCCAGAGTATTTAGAGATTCTGTCCAGATTATGAAACAGTCGTCTAGGTATCTCTTCCATGCCTTTTCAATATACTTTCTAAACCCAGTGCTATAGTTTACCTCCACCTCTTGGTAGAGTTGTTCTTCTAAGTATCCCATTACAGAGTTGGCGTAAACGGAGCAAACCTCGTTCCCATCGCCGTGCCTCTAATTTGGATGTAATTCTTTCCATTGAAGAAGAATGTGTTATTTTCTAGAATAAGCTTGACTGTGTCTAATATAAATGGCACTGTGAATCTGCTGGGAATCACTTCTCTATGTTTTTCTAACCAGTATTTAATCGCCTTTATTCCTAAATCGTGTGGAATATTGGTGTAGAGGCTTACCACATCAAAACTTAGTAAAACTGAATTTGTTTCTTGTTGTTTTGGGAAGATGGGACAGGAAGTCGATGTCATCCCTGATGAAACTTGGTATGTAAGTACATAGTGGTTTCAAAACAATGTCAATAAAATTGCTTAGACGGTGTGTAGGGCATGCTGGACCAGCTAAATAGGTCTAAGTTTTAGGTCTTTTGGATGTAATAATTTTATGTACTCACTTTCTTGTTCTTTTACTGCCTGTTGAATGTTTTTTGATTTGTGTATTTTTGGTAAGCCGTAGAAGTTGCTGGGTTTTGGTTCAAAATTTGTGATGTAGTCTTTTTCATTATCCGTAAGTGAGTTGTGGTGTGTTGAAATCAGGTTGTTGATCTTTTTCATGATGTGGTGGTCTATATTTGCGGGTATTTCACAATAGAAGGTTGTATCCTTCAGTTGGTCTTCAACCAAATCCTTATAGTATTCGGTATCCATAATAACAATTGCACCACCTTTATCTGCTTGTTTAATTATTATTGTTTGATCGTTTTTTATACGTTTACATGCAGACATCTCTGATTTGCTAATGTTTGGCCTAACATTGGTATTGCGTCTAAGGGGAAATTTAGACAGGATATCAATGTATTGGTCAAGGTAGTTATTTCTTCCTTTTGGTGGGGTGAAATATGATTTATTCCTTACTAGGGATTCATCAATCTCATTACTTTTGTTAGCGAAGAATTCTACAAGTCGTAATTTTCGACAGAATTTTTGGATATCTCCTTTAATTCTTGGTGGTTGGCTGTTGGTGTAGGTGTGAATTTCAGTCCTTTTGACAGAAGTTGGATTTCATCATTGTCAAAATCTCTTTTTGATAAATTAATTATTTTAGGATCTATACGTTCAGTTGTTTGGGGTATGTTTCCTCTTGGATTTTTTCTTTCTCCGGTGTTTGTTGTCCTGACGTAAAAAAATGGATTTTTTTCTGGTTATGATTTATATTCCTGTTGATGTTTGCTTGATGAATTTTGCGTTTTGGTTGTGGTACTTTACTTGGTTTCGTTATGTTTTCTGTCTTGTTTGGTATTATTATGTATGCTACTTTTCAATTTCTTGTTAGCATTGTTTTTAACCACCTGGAGAAATGATCTGGGTTTACTTCTAGATCTAGATCGTTTTTTGTCCAGTTTCTTGTGGGTAATCTCTGTTGAGGTCTTGAAAATGATCTCCTGTTATTTCTACTGCTAATGGTCTGTTCAAAACAATATCTATTTTGTTTGTGCTTTTTGTTCCTGTTGTGTGCATTGGGGTGTTTGCATACCAAATGGGAAGAGTTCTTACCGTAGTTCGTCTTCGATTCGTGGTGAAACAGGTGTTCATGTTGCCACGCAACATACACCAGAACACGTGGCAACATGAACACCTGTTTCACCACGAATCGAAGACGAACTACGGTAAGAACTCTTCCCATTTGTATGCAAACACCCCCAATGCACACAACAGGAACAAAAAGCACAAACAAAATAGATATTGTTTTGAACAGACCATTAGCAGTAGAAATAACAGGAGATCATTTTCAAGACCTCAACAGAGATTACCCACAAGAAACTGGACAAAAAACCGATCTAGATCTAGAAGTAACCCAGATCATTTCTCCAGGTGGTTAAAAACAATGCTAACAAGAAATTGAAAAGTAGCATACATAATACCAAAAACAAGACAGAAAACATAACGAAACCAAGTAAAGTACCACAACCAAAACGCAAAATTCATCAAGCAAACATCAACAGGAATATAAATCATAACCAGAAAAAAATCCATTTTTTTACGTCAGGACAACAAACACCGGAGAAAGAAAAAATCCAAGAGGAAACATACCCCAAACAACTGAACGTATAGATCCTAAAATAATTAATTTATCAAAAAGAGATTTTGACAATGATGAAATCCAACTTCTGTCAAAAGGACTGAAATTCACACCTACACCAACAGCCAACCACCAAGAATTAAAGGAGGATATCCAAAAATTCTGTCGAAAATTACGACTTGTAGAATTCTTCGCTAACAAAAGTAATGAGATTGATGAATCCCTAGTAAGGAATAAATCATATTTCACCCCACCAAAAGGAAGAAATAACTACCTTGACCAATACATTGATATCCTGTCTAAATTTCCCCTTAGACGCAATACCAATGTTAGGCCAAACATTAGCAAATCAGAGATGTCTGCATGTAAACGTATAAAAAACGATCAAACAATAATAATTAAACAAGCAGATAAAGGTGGTGCAATTGTTATTATGGATACCGAATACTATAAGGATTTGGTTGAAGACCAACTGAAGGATACAACCTTCTATTGTGAAATACCCGCAAATATAGACCACCACATCATGAAAAAGATCAACAACCTGATTTCAACACACCACAACTCACTTACGGATAATGAAAAAGACTACATCACCAATTTTGAACCAAACCCCGCAACTTCTACGGCTTACCAAAAATACACAAATCAAAAAACATTCAACAGGCAGTAAAAGAACAAGAAAGTGAGTACATAAAATTATTACATCCAAAAGACCTAAAACTTAGACCTATTATAGCTGGTCCAGCATGCCCTACACACCGTCTAAGCAATTTTATTGACATTGTTTGAAACCACTATGTACTTACATACCAATTTCATCAGGGATGACATCGACTTCCTGTCCCATCTTCCCAAACAACAGAAACAAATTCAGTTTTACTAAGTTTTGATGTGGTAAGCCTCTACACCAATATTCCACACGATTTAGGAATAAAGGCGATTAAATACTGGTTAGAAAAACATAGAGAAGTGATTCCCAGCAGATTCACAGTGCCATTTATATTAGACACAGTCAAGCTTATTCTAGAAAATAACACATTCTTCTTCAATGGAAAGAATTACATCCAATTAGAGGCACGGCGATGGGAACGAGGTTTGCTCCCGTTTACGCCAACTCTGTAATGGGATACTTAGAAGAACAACTCTACCAAGAGGTGGAGGTAAACTATAGCACTGGGTTTAGAAAGTATATTGAAAAGGCATGGAAGAGATACCTAGACGACTGTTTCATAATCTGGACAGAATCTCTAAATACTCTGGAAGAGTTCAATATCCTCCTGAACAACCTACACCCATCTCTCCAATTTACAAAGGAGATGAGTAATACCAAATTACCATTCCTGGATATAATGGTAATTAAAAAAGACACCACCATCACCACAGATATATACTATAAACACACAGACACACATCAATACCTAAATTTTAAGTCGTGCCATCCACCACATACAAAACGTAACATCCCATACTGCCTAGCCAGAAGAATTTGTACTATTGTAGAAGATGCAAATATCAGGAACAAACGCCTAATAGAACTAAGAGAATTTTTGCTCAAACAAAAATACCCATCTCTACTTATAGAAAATGGCATACAGCGGGCTATAAAAATACCTATACAACAACTTAGGACAACCCAAGGAAGAGGAAAACAAGAACAAGTCATACCATTCATAGTGACACACAACCCATGTCACCAGAATATCTTCAACATTGCCAAAGCAAACCTACCAATCATTGCCCAAAGTAATGAATTAAAAGACATAATCACGGATCGAGCTATGGTGCTTAGTAAAGACAGCCTAAAAACTTGAAAACATTACTAACAAAGGCAAAATTTGACCTCAGCAACAAAGACCAAACATTCACGGTATCTAAATGCAATGATAGCCGATGTGGCACATGCCAATTCATACATACCGGTCAATATATAAACACAAAAACCGGGAAAATATTCACAAACGCGAATATGAACTGCAAAAGCAGAAATTTAATTTACTGCATCAAATGCCCAAATTGTGAAGAAATATATGTAGGTCAGACGGGAAACGCACTATTAGAACGCTCACGTGTACACCGGCAACAGATTAGAGACCCAGAGGTCCGTCAAATACCTTTGAGTAACCACCTAGCAACATGTGGTCGGAAAAATATATATTATTTCCATTCTACAAATTACACAGCCCAAGTGAAATCGAGAGGAAAATCAGAGAAAAGAATTTTATTGATAAATTCGAACCCAAGCTAAATAAGCAATAATAATAATAATAATACTTAGAGGTATTACTTCCACTGCTACGACCATGACCACTAACAACAACACAATACTAAAGGTGATCAAGACGAAGATAGCAGGAAAATTATCTTATTTAGGGTTAAAAGTTCTATTGCCACCACCATCACCACTAGCAACAATAATTAAGGTGCTGACAATGATGATGATGACAATTGAAATATAAAAATATAAATCTCTGACAAGGATATTTACAACATTTCTAAATAACCCAACAATTCTGCTTCGGCCAGGGTCAAGATACAGGACTCTTGACATGTCCAACAAAGCGTGATGCCTAAACCAATCAGCTCAACCAACCAATCAGCTTAAGTAATTGAGTGATACTACACACTGATTGGTCAGAATACAGTTTGCAAAACCTAGCACTCTGGAGCCTACCCAGCTGTATTTATAGCACAGAATCAATCATCTTGCTACAGTCAAAAATTGTGAAGCATGACTGTCAACACTACTACATGAACCCGAAGATTGCAGAATTCAATGCATGAAAGTACTAGTTCAATCAGAATGGATATTTAACATTCTACTATTTCATTTATTTTATTCAATTATAATATATTATCTTATGATATATCATTATAGATTGTAAATAAACGTGAAAATCAGACAAGGTTGGATTCTTTTTATTAATATATATATATATATATATATATATATATATACGACAGGCTTCTTTCAGTTTCCGTCTACCAAATCCACTCACAAGGCATTGGTCGGCCTGGGGCTATAGCAGAAGACACTTGCCCAAGATGCCACGCAGTGGGACTGAACCCGGAACCATGTGGTTTGTTAGCAAGCTACTTACCACACAGCCACAACTTTATTTATGTCATGTTCATTTGAATCATTCTCCTTGGCTCATTTTATTGTTTTTTTTAATCATATGAATTGGCCATACGAAGGTGTGCTGAAAAGTTGCTGGCTTTAAGGGTGTCGCGAAAGGCCTGGTTGGGGGCTAAACCTTCCGGGTTCTTTTACAGGGCTTAGAAAAACTGAAGGACCACTGCAATAAGAGTGTGAATCTGAAAGGGTAATGTGTTGAATAAAATCAATTAACTTATCTTCCTATATTTTCTTTTACCCAAAGCCACAAAATTTTCAGCGCCCCCTAGCATATGCAAAAAAATCGGTTAACTGATGAGACAGGTTTGCTTAAAATGTTCTTTTCTGTTAAGGACTTTTGTCAGTAGAATTTTGGGGATTGATTTGAAATGTTTAGTTCTCTCCAAACAAATAAATGTGCTTAATAAAAACTTTAAATTCGTCATTATTGATTTCTAGTTCACCTGAAGCTAGAAGTGCCATAATCCGTGAGAGTTAGCCAACATTTGGTCTTTGATGATTAAGAGTTGTATGATGGAATCCGGTGACTAAAGCAACGATACCGTACAAAACATTTCCTAAAAAACAATGGTTAAAAAATATCAGTAATCTAGAAAATAACACCTTTACACTTGCACACGTTCTTTCCTTTCTTCAGTCCTAGAACCACAGTCTTTTGTTTTCAAAGCCAGTCTCGATCCATTGGCAATGACAAGGTAAAGAGAGGTTATTAGGAGTCTGTTGAACTAAGGTTTAGTGCTGAAGTATCTTCTTCAGATCCAAAGGAGAAATTGAACTAAAAACATTGCACGTTAAGGAAACAGTAATGAAGTCTATTTTACGTCTGCGCTAAGTTGTTTTTAAATTATATAAAGTAACCTGTGGCTCTTGGCGTAACCTGTTTTTCAGTCAACTTGTGCGAGTCTTATAGAAGGATGTACAACGCCTCCCAGAAAACCGCCAAGTGGAACAATCTATAAGGACATATAATGTCTAGTGTCATACTGAGTGATATCTGTAAACTGCAGCCATAACTCTCGTGAAATTTCAGAAATCATTGACGTTTCAAGGCAATTTCCACCACCTATTATTGTAGTGTTCTTTTATAAACTAAGCAATGATCACCTACACTGCTGTGTAGGTAGGAGGCTGGTTGGTAGAAGTAATGGAATAATAATCAAAAAAGAAAAAAAAAAACTGGCGCTCAGTCGGTTACAGCAACGAATGTTCCAGTTGGTTCGTTCAGCGGAACAGCCTGCTCGTGGAATTAACGTGCAAATGGCTGAGCACTTCACAGACACACGTAGTTCTCAGGGATAAATGTGACAAGGCTGGCCCTTTGAAATACAAGTATTACTCATTTTTTGTCAGCTGAATGGACTGAATCAACGTGAAATAAAGTGTCTTGCTCAAGGTACAACGCGCCACCATGTATCAAACTCAGCACCTTGTAATCGTCAGCCGAATTTCCTAACTATTTAGCGACGCGCCTTCACAGAAGTTAAATATAGGGCAAACGCTATTGAGCCAAATTTTAATAACATTAATAATAAAACAGTATTTATGAGTTAAGTTAAGATCTCCCAGACATAAACATTAAGGAACTTTATGGTTGAGCCCCTTCATGTGACCTGAAGAGATGTGTGGCATATTTCATCTGTTTTATTTATTTATTTATTTAGAGTTTGCAGTTCTTCATCTCGAATGTTCGGTCATTCAGTATAGCTTGAAATTATTTCCGCACAAGCCACGAGGTTTATTTCAACGAGTTCTTGTTTCTGTTCTACAGTGTCTGTCAGGAACATGTAAAGTAATTCAATTCCATCCAGTTTATTCTTGTATACAAATACATTTAAAATTCCAGCTTACAAGGTGGCGGCGCTAGTAGCAATGACTGTGTTTACTAAATTGTTTTGTCTTTTTAACAGCACTTAAAGAATGATTTACATTCACCAAGTGCAACAACTCTGGACACTTAAGAGAGGGAACATAGGATTCTATAGCATTCAGGATTTTCTCAAGAACATTAGTGACATAACTGAAAGAAACTGGGTACACACCGATATCGCTTGCTAGGGGATTATCTTATGATTTATGTCGTCTGCGGTTAATTAATCTATCCGAAAGAATGATATTCTTTCTTACAGTTTATAATACCAATTCCCCAAAGCAAAAGAAAATGGGTTGTTGAAGTATTTAACGTTGGTTTTACATTGTAGAGAGTAAAAGAGTAAATGTCCATCACAAGTGCGTTGTCATTCGTAATTAAAGACGACGTTACTTCCTCGAGACGTACTTTATTGATGTTGGGCAAATTTGACGATTGCATATCATAAGCAACGGTGAAGGTGCGTGGCCTGGTGATAATGGGTTTCATTTACGATCGCAAGATCGTAGCTTCGATTCTCAGACCGGGGTGTGCATTGTGTTCTTGAGCAAAACACTTCATTTCAGTTAGCTCCAGTCTACTAAGCCGTAATCGAGTAATCCTAGGACGGAGTGACGTCCCGTTTAGAGGGAATAGTGATCTCGGTCACTTACAAACCATGGAAACCGAGTAACCAGCCTTATCAGTCCTACGATACGGACAGTAACGTCCAGGGGTTGAGAATAATATTGCTTTCAAATTTTGGCAACAGGCCAGCAGCTTTCGAGGAGAGGATAAGTCAATTACATCTACCCCAGTGCTCAACTGGTACTTATTTTGTATCGACCCCGAAAGGATGAAAAATAAAGTCGACCGCAGCAGACCACATGCCGTTAAGTGGTTTGCACGGCGTGCTAACGATTCTGCCAACGCACCACATTCAGGAATTGAGAATAATATAACAACTAATGACTTTTCATGAAAACTAAATTTTGGTATCTTTGTTGTAAACGCTGCTGTATTTTCACGCATGCTCTTCACATATACTTGCGCATAATCTCTTGAATGCTAAAATAGAGATTGGTTTTTCATCTGTTCGCGCATGTAAATGGACTCTTACAAACTACCATTAAATATATAATCATCATTGATGATAAGCGTTAAAAAATGGTTACTAGGTGTAATATTGAGGGAAAATATATATAATATAGTTTAATAGGCGCAGGAGTAGCTGTGTGGTAAGTAACTTGCTAACCAACCACATGGTTCCGGGTTCAGTCCCACTGCGTGGCATCTTGGGCAAGTGTCTTCTGCTATAGCCCCGGGCCGACCAATGCCTTGTGAGTGGATTTGGTAGACGGAAACTGAAAGAAGCCTGTCGTATATATGTATATATATATGTGTGTGTGTGTGTTTGTACGTCTGTGTTTGTCCCCCTAGCATTGCTTGACAACCGATGCTGGTGTGTTTACGTCCCAGTCACTTAGCGGTTCGGCAAAAGAGACCGATAGAATAAGTACTGGGCTTACAAAGAATAAGTCTTGGGGTCGATTTGCTCGACTAAAGGCGGTGCTCCAGCATAGCCGCAGTCAAATGACTGAAACAAGTAAAAGAGTAATATAATTTAATAAAATCTGAATTTCCAGCGATCCTTCTCAAATCGTGCAAACGAGCCCTTGCAAAACCGCTACAGCTTCTTTTTCAGAGCTTTCTTGCAAGTGGTAAGCTCCCAGTCAAATTGAAAGAGTGGGAAAGACTGAAAGTATTAAAACTCTTCTCCCTGGAGCGAAGGCTGGAGAGATATACAGTGATATACATCTGGAAAATCCTGGAGGATCTTGTCCCAAACTTTGGCATCCAAAGTTACCCCAACCGCAGAACGGGGCGCCACTGCATGGTGCTAAAGATTCCAACATCACCATCAAAATACAGGACCAGATACTGCAACAGCTTGGGTTTCAGAGGACCACAGCTCTTCAACATCATCCCTAAATGCCTGAGAGACTTGCATGGTGTGGATGTGGGTTTCTTTAAAACTAAACTGGATCTCTTCTTGTCGGGGGTCCCAGATGAACCTACCTCTCGGCAGGGGACACAGATGCGGGCAGCGGCATCGAACTCCCTTGCTGACCAAGTGCCACGTATCAGAGTTGGTTTCACATACTAGTGTAGCTCATTCAACGGTGGTGCCCCAGCATAGCCACATCTATTTGGGCAGAAACACACAAAGGAATAAAGGAATACACACACGACTATAAATTCTCATTCGTACATGACACCAGCGGTGCATTAGGCTATGTACCAACAAATATGCACAAAAACCTAGAAATACTCGGTTTCACGGAAAAAAGGGCAAAAGAAACTGAACCCAGAACCATGTGATTGGGAAGCGAACTTCTTACAATTCAACCACATCTGCGAATACCTTTAATTTTAATCAGCAGACATTGCAAGCCGACTCAAGGGCCGAACCAAGCAGGAAACTGTTGGTCCTTGAATCACATTGTAAAGTCAGCCGATTATAAATTGTGTTTGTATTTGAACTATTAAAGTTATAGTCGAAATTGAAGTTCTGGTGAAACCGGATCACTTTCACAGGAACAATCTTATTGAACATTCCGTAGTCATATCAAAGATCTTCGTTACTCTTGTTCACATCGTGAATGTTGTTATAAATACTGCAGACGAATATTAGATAATATAAATTTGAAAGCAAATTGACATAATGATTAATATTGCGCCGGAGCAACATTAATTGCGGTTTTTCCTATTTCATAAAATAACGGAGATCGTGAATAATCTTGCAGCAAAAACATAACTTTCACTGCTTGTAGTCTAAATTTAAAATGGACGCAGACATTATTAATACTGGAATTCCTGGGATGAAATGCATGAAGATAAGTTTTGTCTAGGTAATTATGTACGTATGTATATGAATGTGCATAAGTCCATAAAAACATATACAGATAATTAACTTTCTATACTTGTAATGTAAACATAGTTATGAATGAACGGAATATGGATTTATGATTTTTATTTTAAGCCGGTATCTTATAAGGTAAACACGCTTATTTTATAAATACTTGATTATTCGCCAGTTAGTGTGAAAGATTACACGGTATAGTATACCCCAGTTATTGAATACTCTCCCTTTGAAATATTTTTCAAAAACAAATTTTGATATGTTGTGATAAAGCGTTTATACACCGGGTTTTATCACAGGTCATTTACCAAAGTCAATTATATTTCTCAAGCTATGAATGTTAACCCGGCTAACAAGTATAACTCTCCAGGAACTTGAACTCTTAATTTTGAGTGCATACATACATACATACATACATACATACATGCATGCATACATACATACATGCATACATACATGCATACATACATGCATACATATATGCATGTATACATACATGCATACATACATACATACATACATACATGCTTACATACATACATACATACATACATACATCATACATACATACATACATGCATACATACATACATACATATGTATGTATGTAAGCATGTAACGTAGGTTACGAGTAAGATCTTCGTTACTCTTGTTCACATCGTGAATGTTGTTATAAATACTGCAGACGAATATTAGATAATATAAATTTGAAAGCAAATTGACATAATGATTAATATTGCACCGGAGCAACATTAATTGCGGTTTTTCCTATTTCATAAAATAACGGAGATCGTGAATAATCGTAAGATCTTACTCGTAACCTATTACACACATGCATACATACATACATAAATGCATACATGCATACATACATACATGCATACATGCATACATACATGCATATATGCATACATACATGCATACATACATACATGCATGCATGCATACATACATGCATACATACATACATACATACATACATGCATACATACATACATCATATATACATGCATGCATACATACATGCATACATACATACATGCATACATACATACATACATACATACATGCACACATACATACATGCATACGTACGTACGTATGTATGCATATATGTATGCTGAAATCGCTGTATCGCTATTACTATAAAACTATGTCACTGCGAAGACGCTCTCTTCAAGATAGCGTGTTAGTACTATACTATTGTAAATATAACTTATCATGTATTCCAGAAAAATCAGTGATGGTATTTCAGATGCTGAATGGATGAAAGAGATAAGCAGATAAATAAATATTTCTTGCACAGCGGGTATCTTAAAGTAGGTGATATTATATACAAAAATATTCTGACATAATTGTATTTAATATTGCTTCCAGCGAAGTTTGTAAAACAGTTTCAAACATGCTAAGAAAATGATTACTTCTCTCTACATGGAGGTATTTGTATAAGGTAAATTTTAAGGTCGGCTACGAAAGTGAATTACAGGGAATATAAAAAGCTAAGTGGGTAGGCAAGTATGTATAAGTTTTCAGTAAGTCTTCACTCTTGGTATTTTTAGGTAGATGAAAGGCAAAATGATTAGCAGAATCAGTAAATGCCGCTTCGTAGTCTTTGCGGTTATTTTTATTGGTTTGCTCTGGAACCAGAAGTTATGTATATTCATTGTCTCCGCCTGGTCCTTCGCTGTCATTGAAATCGATGCAATTAATATTCTTCTTGAATAATTAAGTTTCTTTTCATTCGGAGTTCAAACACTACCGGAGTCGTCTTTGCCTTTCATCCAACCGAGGAACGATAAAACATGTATCAGTTAGCTACTAAGTCGTCATAATCGATTATATTAAGGCGGCGAGATGGCAGAAACGTTAGCACGCCGGGCGAAATGCTTAGCGGTAGTTCGTCTGCCGTTACGTTCTCAGTTCAAATTCCGCCGAGGTCGACTTCGCCTTTCATCCTTTCGGAGTCGATTAAATAGGTACCAGTTACGCACTGTGGTCGATATAATCGACTTAATCCGTTTGTCTCTCCTTGTTTGTCCCCTCTGTGTTAAACCCCTTGTGGGTAGTAAAGAAATAGGTATTTTGTCTGCCGTTTCGTCCGAGTTCAAATTCTCCCCGACGTCGACTTGTGGACAGTAAAGAAATAATCGATTGTATCCCGTCATTAGCACGTCGGAAGAAATGCTTAGCAGCATTACCTTTCTGAATTCCGACTCATTGCGTTCTGAGTTCAGATTCCGATAAGGTCGATTTTATCTTTCACCCTTTCGGGTTTGATTAAATAAAGTAACAGTCAAGTAATGGGATCGATGTAATCGACTCTCTCCATCTTCTTTAAAGTGCTGGCCTTGTGACAAATATTAGGGAAAATTATATCTCACTAACTAAAAATTCAAGAACCTCTACTCATGTTTGAAATCATTTAGTTCTGTTAATGGTGATTCAAGATGAATGCAGATTCCAAGGAATTGTTAGTAATTTGATTTTATACCTTTTGGTTGTTCCTGAAATTTGTTCAGTCCAAAGCCACCAAAACTTTCACGTTGAAGAAACTTAAAGAACAAGACCAAAGACATCGAAGTAAAAAATTCATTCCAATCTGTTTTATTTTCTTCAGTTATAAATCTGGAAAAAAAAAATTAATCTGCGATTCTTTCGAAAGATTACCAGCAATTCTATTATCTCATTATCAACCAGTCAAATTGCTTTATTGATTATCTTAGAAGCCGGAAAGTACACTAAAATAAAATTTTAAAAACTACAAAAGTCAAAAAATAAAACCAAATAGCATTTGAGAGAGATGTTCCTTTCTTGTGTTCCATGATACATTAATGGGTCTTCTTTCCTACTTTTCTTCCATTCTTTCTTTTTTCCTTTCGTGTGTGTGAGTGTGTGTGTTTGTGTATGTGCGTGTGCGTGCGTATGTGTGTGTGTGTGTGTGTGAGAGAGAGAGAGAGAGGCTTAACTCTTTGTGACAGGGCAAGAATGCATCCCCGGATAAATGTCAGAGAAGTATTTGACAGCTCCGCTAAAATATATCACAATTCACACAATTAAAGGCGCTGAGAAAAAAAAATCTGTTTTCGACGAAGTCATAATCGGTATATTGTCAATAAAAGAATGCAATAGATGGATAGCAGCTTCAGCATCTATTTGGGTGGTAACTAATAATAATAATAATATAATAATAATAATAATAATAATAATAATAATAATATAATAATAATAATAATAATAGTAATAAAGTAAATAAACTTGATAGGTCTATACATGATATGAAGGTGTAATTTGGACAATTGAAATGGTAGAGTGCTTGGCTGAATGTCTTGCGCTGTTTATTTATGCCTCTATTCTACATTATGAGCTCAAAAAACCTGTCGAGATCGTGTTTTTTTTTTAATCCTCCACCTATATTTTATTCCTCCGGCGATGATAAAATAAATACTGTGGATTGACTGGGAGGCTTTTTAACGCATATGTAACAAATTTCTGCCACCACCACCACCACCACTACTACTACTACTACTACTACTACTACTACTACTAACTACTACTACTACTACTACTACTACTACTGTTACTACTACTACTACAAACTCATATCTATATATTATAGTTCCCTCTGTCTTTCTCTTTTCTCTCTCACTCTCTCTTTCTTCTTATAATAATAATAATAATAATAATAATAATAATAATAATAATAATAATAATAATAATAATAATAATAATATAATAAATAATAATGATAATAATAAAGATAATAATACTTGTGGCAAGCAAATAGAAAAATGCTTATCATTCTGCTACTGAACATTAACAAAATATTTTGCCTTCATTACTGTTGCTGACAAAATGGCGGCGATGTGGTAGAATCGTTAGCGCATCAAAAGACGTACTTTAGGGCGCGTTTCTTTTGGACTTTATATATTTTGTGTTCAAATCTTACCGAGATCAACTTGTCCTTTTTCCATTTTGGTAACGATAAAAGAGAAGCCCAGTCAAATAGTAAGGTCGATGTTATCGATTAATTACCTCCCTCTCACCTTTTTGTTTGTCCAAAACATTTTCATAAGTTTGTCTTTGCTTGTTTTCAGAGCTTTCCTTTTTTATCTCCCAAGTTTATTCTGGTGGTTGAAATTAAATTAGGAATGTCTATCATATATAATGCATGAACACCAGAGAAATATGTTCTATATCACATATGATACACAAACAGGCAAAGGGTTAAAAATTAAGCGATGAGCATTGCTTTTGCTTTATCGATGATGCCATCGATTCAGTATTTGACTGATACATTGATTTTGTCGATCCTGAAAGGTGTTGGAATAAATACCGCCAAGCATTTTAAGAGGCTCTAACAGCAATCATCATTTTTATGCGATTACACACACACACACACACACACACACAATCACTTTTACGTTACGTGATTATGCTTAGTGTATGTTCGTTACGTTCTGAGTGCAAATTCCGCCGAGGTCGACTTTGCCTTTCATCCTTTCAGGGTCGATAAATTAAGTACCAGTTACGCACTGGGATCGATGTAATCGACTTAATCCGTTTGTCTGTCCTTGTTTGTCCCCTCTATGTTTAGCCCCTTCTGGGTAGTAAAGAAACATATATATATGTATGTATATATAAATATATAGATATATATTTATATATATGCACAAACGCAGACACATATGACTCTGTGTGTATATACATAAGCACACATACATATGAATATATATATATATATGTGTGTGTGTGTGTGTGTGTGTGTGTGTGTGTGTGTGTGTGTGTGTGTTGTGTGTGCGTGCGTGCGTATAAATACATATACTGTAAACATACATGTGCATATCCATAGATGTCGATATGAATATATACACATTGGCATGCGTATAAATAAATATATTTAAGGTTGGGTACCGCTGGCAAGTAAAATGATAAGTGAGAACGCAAGTATAAAAATCAAAGCCATATAACTGAAATAGCGTCCATATTGCATGCGTATACTCTTACCACTTGTATCTCATTAAACGCAAGATATATATTATATTAGATATCAAAAACTGTTATTTATGCACAGTAATGCAGGAACGCCAGCATCATATATATATTATATATATATATAATAATATATATATATATATATATATGTATGCATGTATGTATATTTATATATATATATGTATGTATACCTGTATGTATATATATATATATATATATATATATATATATATATATATATACACACACACACCACACATATATATTATATGTATGTTTATTTTAAGTTGTTAGGTTTGTTTGTTTGTGTGTGTGTGTGTTCTTGTGTTTGTGTGTGTGTGTGTGTGTGTGTTTGTGTTTGTGTGTGTGTGATGTGGTGTGTGTGTGTGTGTGTGTGTGCAAAACTGTAATTTCTGGGGGGAAATGTGAGCAACACTTTATTTACAATTGCATAACGCTAAGTCTCGGTAGATTCCATGATACCGTGTTAACATATTTTTACGTGTGATGCAACTGTGTATTTGGTTAATTTAGGTTTGAATGTTTCATAGTTATTCCTTTTATCTCTCTATTTATCTATTTACTTATGCGTTTATTTATTTTTAGAATTCTATCAAAAATTATATTGTCGTGAACTAAATATTTTCTATCCAATTATATTTTATGGACGACATTGTAATGAGTTACGACAGCTCCTTGTAGTTAATGCCTGATCAACCAACGAAAAGTTAGGCTTCTCGTACGTCTCATATAAAGGTTTGAGCCATGAAGCTTATAATTTGTTTATGTAAAAATCTGAATATTACATTAGTTCTCTGAAGTACTTTCTGTGGTTAAATTGTTTGTGGTTTCGTGCTGATAAAGAGATTTTTCTTCCAGTGTTATTATAATGGTTGTTTATATATATATTATAATATTGTTATAATGTATTTTAACTATAGGTTTGGTGTTTGGTATGGTACAACAACTCGTGTTCCACTTTATTAGTTTTTTTAATGATATATTTGGCAGCTGTATTTTATAACTAGCGTGTATCTGGTCCTTTTATATAAGACATGCGCGGTTTGTGTCGATTGGAAAGGTTAAACTAAACGCCAAGAACTTATAAGGACGTATAAAAAATCTTTAATAAAGGGGGAAAAGAAATGATCGAACTTAAACTCAATCGTGGTTTTAATAAAAGTAGCTTGCTAACCAACCACATGGTTCCGGGTATAGTCCCACTGCGTGGCATCTTGGGCAAGTGTCTTCTGCTATAGCCCCGGGCCGACCAATGCCTTGTGAGTGGATTTGGTAGACGGAAACTGAAAGAAGCCCGTCGTATATATGTATATATATATATGTATGTGTGTGTGTTTGTGTGTGTGTCTGTGTTTGTTCCCCTAGCATTGCTTGACAACCGATGCTGGTGTGTTTACGTCCCCGTTAATTAGCGGTTCGGCAAAAGAGACCGATAGAATAAGTACTGGGCTTATAAAGAATAAGTTCCGGGGTCGATTTGCTTGACTAAAGGCGGTGCTCCAGCATGGCCGCAGTCAAATGACTGAAACAAGTAAAAAGAGTATATATACAGGCAGACATATCTGCATGTGAGTTTGTACGTATGTACCTCTCTAAGTGTATGTGTGTATGTGTGTGTGCGTGAAGAGAAAATGCATAAATCTATCTACCCATCTATCAAACCATCCATGTGTGTATGTATATGTGTGTCTGCGTTCGTGTCTGTGTACGTGCGTGCGTGAGCATGAGTGTTTGTATGTGTACAAACATGCGTGTGTGTGTGTGTGTCTGTGTATACGTGCGTGTATGTGTATAGAGAGAGGGTGAAGAGAGAGAGAAAGAGAGAAAGAGATCAGGGATAGATAGATAGACAGATAGACAGACAGACAGATAGACAGATAGACAGATAGACAGACAGACAGATAGACAGATAGACAGATAGACAGATAGATAGATAGATAGATAGATAGATAGATAGATAGATAGATAGATAGATAGATAGATAGATAGATAGATAGATAGATAGATGCATCCATCCATTAATCTATCCATTCATCTATCCATCTATCTATCGTTCTCTCTTCTGCCTGTATGTATATATATGTATATATAATCGCGCGCATGGGTGTGTGTGTGGCTGTAAGTATGTCTCTCTATAACCTCACTCCGTCTCTTCTTTCGTTCTAGTGTTATGTGATGGTATTTCGCACTTGACTGTGTGTCTTGCGTTGGCTGCTAGAAGTACTGCGGCACTTCAGTCTACTTATCGGCGTCACTGGTAGAAATATGATTATTTTCATTTCTGACTAAACTATTGCCAACTGCAACATTATTCTATGTTAATGATTTCCACAGAAACTTCCAGTGTTGCCTCCCAGACGCCTCTCCTATGTGTCGTTGGCTCACTGAATAGCTGTCGCCTGAGCATTGAAGGGAAAAACAGATTGCCACGTCCTGAAAAACACACAGACAGACAGTGACAGACGAACAGACGGACAGACTGACTGACTGACAGAGAGATAGAATACACACACAGTCAAAAGATAATATGGACGTTTGCCTGTCTGTTAGCTAGCCTATCTATCTATCTATCTATCTATCTATCTATCTATCTATCTATCTATCTATCTGTCTGTCTGTCTGTCTGCCTATCTGTCTGCCTGTTTAGCTGTCTGTCTGCCTATCTGTCTGCCTGTTTAGCTGACTGTCTGTCTGTCTGTATGTATGTATGTATGTCTGGCTAACTGCCTGTCTGTCTGTTTTGTCTGTTTGTCTATCTTTCTGTTTGTATGTATGTATGTATGTATGTCACGGTTCAGTTTTTTTTCAAGATTTCTTGCCAATAGAGACAGAGCCGGTTTCTAACCTAGATTCAAGGCTCCTTCATTGGAATTTCAACATCAACAACAGGGTATGTGTGCTTGTATGTATGTGTGTATGTATGTATGTATGTATGTATGTATGTATGTATGTGCGTCTGTATGCATGCATATGTGCAGATCTCTATGTTTTGCCTTATGTATGTATTCTCATGCATATAGTTGGATATCTAGACAATTTCATATATATTCAAATGAAAGTTTTACAGATTTTTGCAGTTCCAGTGATGGATTGGATCTGTAGTCTTCGAATTAGCTTTCTCCTTTCTGGTTTAGAGAAGCCTAATTTCTCAAGATTGGTATTTAGGCAGTGTGTTGCATATTAAGCATGCACGTATGTATATATGCAATGTATGTATGTATGTATGTATGATCGAAACTCCCTCTTCCTTTTTTTTTTTTTTTAAACCTTCAAAAGAAAAGCTCTACCTTGTAATTTGTTCTATCTGTGTGCAGCCCTGTGTGGCTAATAAAGAAACATATCTATCTATCTATCCACCTATCTACCTATCTGTCTGTCTGTCTGTCTATCTAACCAAATAGACAAAAGCATATAAGTGATAGATACATATAGACGTATTCAGGCGGCCGATACGCGCGCGCATGCGTGTGAGAGAGAGAGAGAGTGCGTGGTTGTCTTTTAACTTTTACCTCTTTCATAACTGAACTGCGATCATCCGGGGGCACTGACTTGAAAGCTTTAGTTGAACATATCAACTCCGATATTTACTTTTTAAAGCCACGGCGTTCCTTATATATTGGAAGAAGAAAGCAAAATATGCTGTATAGAAAGTTGTTATTGTAAATTGAACTTATTCTTCAATTGGGAAATCAATTCTGAATTCAAAATTTAAAAAATAATAATAATAAACAAGAGCACTCAGAGAGTGCAAACACCTGCCAAGGCAATACCAACGATTACCGGAAGATGATTTTTAAAATTAGAATATCTGAAATAAACTCGACTGCTCTCACAAACGAAAAATTGAGTAAGAAAAAAAAACGGAAAAATAATCCAGAATCCTTGTCTGGTACCAAATCGATCCCAAAATCTAATCAGTTCGTGCCAGTCACAAGGCCAACCATTCCTGAAAGTTTCATCCGAATCCATCCAACGGTTCTTGAGATATCTTGTCCACGGACAAACAAAGAAACAAGACTGGAAACAACACCTCCAACACCTAAGGCGGAGTTAATAAAAAATTCTCATCATAGGCGCAGGAGTGGCTGTGTGGTAAGTAGCTTGCCAACCAGCCACATGGTTCCGGGTTCAGTCCCACTGCATGGCATCTTGGGCAAGTGTTTTCTGCTATAGCCCCGGGCCGACCAATGCCTTGTGAGTGGATTTGGTAGACGGAAACTGAAAGAAGCCTGTCGTATATATGTATATATATATATATATATATGTGTGTGTGTGCGTGTGTGTGTGTGTGTGTGTGGTGTGTGTGTGTGTGTGTGTGTTTGTGTGTGTGTGTGTGTGTGTGTGTGTTTGTGTGTCTGTGTTTGTCTCCTTAGCATCGCTTGACAAACCGATGCTGGTGTGTTTACGTCCCCGTCACTTAGCGGTTCGGCAAAGAAACCGATAGAATAATACTAGGCTTACAAATAATCAGTCCCGGGGTCGATTTGCTCGACTAAAGCCGGTGCTCCAGCATGGCCGCAGTCAAATGACTGAAACAAGTAAAAGAGAGTAAAAAAAAAGAGAGTATATACACAGCGTTGTTCTAGAAGAAGGTTCGGTTCCTGTTCATTCACAAATACAACCAAGTCTGTGATGTCATAATTTGTTTCTCTTGCTATGTCTCTTGAAATTAAATCACTAATTTGACGATTGTTTTTGGCAATCCAGAGCCAGACTCTTGCAAATTTTTGCCTCCCATGGCCAAAACTTGATCCTGTAAAAATATTTACTGAGAACTGAATATTGATATCTGGGTTTGCCTGTTGAACTGCATACTTTAAGTCTTCAGCCATGTCCTCATGATATTTCATCCAAAGGTGTAGGAGACTGCCACGTTGACACATGTTCAGTATAATTGCAAAAAGGTTACAGAGTTTCCTTGGAGAATCTGATACTGATGCTTCTGTCCATGCAATGTCCCAATCTTCATCACTTTTTAAAAAAGACCCTGTTGAAAGCATACTTCCTTATAATTTTCACACACATAACATCCACCCTCCTTGAATCTTGGAATGATTTGGGACCACGTACTTCATGCAAAAGGAGGCGTAAGTAGTAGCATTCTGCTTGGCTTTCGAGGGGGGACACCGTAAAATCTTGCTTGAGCATCAGCCCCACGTTTCCTCTTGTGCCATTTATTGTTTCTCCAGGTGTAATTCTTGGGCAACTGTAGGTAAAGGAGTTTTCTTGCATCTTCATCAACTTGACACCATTTTAAAAAGACAGTGAGGGTGGTTTCTTTTAAAGAATGTACTTGTTGCAAGGTTGTTTGTTTTGTGAAGATAACCCTTTGGCCATTCTCTAGATCAGTGGTTTTCAACCAGGGTTCCGCCAGTACAGTCCAGGGTTTCCGCAAGAAGTTACAAAACTGCTAAAATCGGCAGTAATTTTTATGTCTCCTGTGCAGATATGTGTGCATAAGACTATTAAATTATTGCACAGGGGTTCCTCGAGCCATTGAAATGTTTTCTTGGGGTTCCGCTCCAGCAAAAAGTTTGAAAAGCACTGCTCTAGATGGACACTCAGATGAATGATGGCTGGGTGCCTCTCATGAATAGGAAAATTGAAGATGCACCTAAAAGCCTCAATAGTACTAATGTATCTTCCTCTGTCATCTTCAACATTTTTTATTTATCAGCTGACTGCCATTCTGCATAAGAGTGTATGTTTATATATTTGCAAACATACTTGAAAGAGTTAACAGAGTTGCAGAATCCAGTATTGACTCTGGTTTCCTGTATTCGTCTTTGCTTCACTGTAGAATGCTGATCAACGTCATCGACCCCGACTCCTTTTGTAGAGTGACACAATTGTTCTCGGAAACTTCTACCTAAATTAAAATGGGGGTTAAATGGAAAAATGGGTTTCATGAATATCTTTGCAAGAGTAATTGAAATAAATGGCGATTGTGGAACGCCCCACGCACACGCGCGCAGAGTATCAAACATCAGATGAAATGGACGTATGTGTGTGTGTGAAAGAGAGAAAGAGTGTGTTGTCATGTATACGTACATACATAAATAAATATACATACATCTTTGTGTGTGTGTGTGTGTGTGTGGTGGTGTATGAGTGCATGAGAGATGGAGAGAGAGAAAGAGTGAATGCCACTTAAACATCTCTCTCTCTCTCTCTCACTCTGTCTCATACACACACGCACACATACATACAAAAAAAGATGTATGCATATATATTAATGTATGTACGTATACATGACAACATACTCACTCACTTTCTTTCACAAACACACTCACTCACTCTTTCTCACTCACTCACACTCTCTCTCTCTCTCTCTCTCTCTCTCTCTATCACACACACACACTCACACACAAACACACACACATAAATGTATACAAACGTACTTGCAAAAACACAAGTGTACGTGTGTGACTGACTTGTGTGTATGAAAGAGAGGGGGTGAGAGAGAATATTGCGAACAATGAATGAAATAAACATGAAATGAAAAAAGTCCCATAAAAAAAGAGAAGCTCTTGTACGGAATGTTCGAATTTGTGAACTTAGTAAATATTTCTGTCAGTAATTTATCGTAGTTGTTTGCAAATAGTAAAGTAAAACTTGAAATGAAAACGTCAAAATAGAGAGTGAAACTTTTATGCCGTTGCTACGTCAATACATATACATACATAAATGCAAACAGATAGACAAACAGACAGGCAGACAGACAGGCAGGCAGGTAGGCAGATAGACATTGAAAAACCTTCTTAAAGAAGTGAATCAAATATATTTATTTTTAATAAAAAAATCAAATGAAGAGCCTAACATTTGTCCAATGCCAAATTATTCATGCATCACAAGTACCTCTACATATATAAATGGCAAAATGTCTGTGTGTGTGTCCTTTATACAAATCCACAATTTTTCAGTTAGAGGGCTTGCACTTTCTATGATCATTCAAAACCGTCCAAGGGTGGTTGTGCATATCTTTATATTTCCCCAGTCACCCTGCAAAGCCATTAAAAAATAAATAGAAGTGACTTTTTTGTGAATTTTCTATCCAAACCCAATCAAAATGCCCGAAACTTGATACGCCAATTGAATGCCAGCTAGCTGTGTGTGATTGGCCGGAGATTTGGACAGTACTCGCGTGTATGTGTGCACGCACGCGGCTGTATATGCATGCACTAGCACTATGACTAGGCGTTGCCGGTTCATAGTGCTAGTATTTTATATATTAGATTGGACTTTGGGAATATGCCTTGTTGTATGCTGATTAAAGCACTTTCACCGTTTAGATGGCTGGGAAGCAAACTTCTTAGTAAATAGCCATGCCTGCGCCTAAGTATTTGCAGTACTCTGGGTTTCACGTTTCCGATCATCAGTTGGGTAATCCGAATATGCTTTTCCTTTCAAATATTTGCTATTTGAAGATATTTTTAAAATACATGAAAGTTATGAAGAAAACACTTACTTTTATATGCACGCGCATAGTGTGCATGTGTGCTTTTGTACATATACATACATAAATGCAAATAGATAGGCAAACATATAGACAAAGAGACAGACATACAGACAGGCAGGTAGGCAGATAGACAAATAGACAGACAGGCAGGTAGGCAGATAGACAAACAGACAGACAGGCAGGTAGATAGATAGATAGATAGATAGATAGATAGATAGATAGATAGATAGATAGATAGATAGATAGATAGATAGATAGATAGATAGATAAGCATTTTGTATGTCTAGCAAGGATATTAATCTTAATGAAAAATGTATTTTACCTCAATGCAAATGAAGTAATATGTGGAAGTGCGCGACGTAATTCTGCAAGCAGAGGGCGGGATAAGACAGAAAAATTAACGAGTGTTTAATATATTCACCACACACAGCTCGCTACTGTGCCAACGTTACGGGGATCGCAGAGGAGCGACGCGACATTTTCGTACTGGTATCTTGAGATCACTGAGTAAAGATGAACGTTTCTCTGGTATCCCAATGACACAATGATTTTTCAAGAAAACAACGAGGAAGCGACCTCGAGATTGCTCGACCTTATGGAAATGACAGCGAAATATCTCTAAAAACATATCAATCCTGTTCCATGTATTATAACAGAAGAAAAAAAAATTAAAAATTCAATGTTGTCCAAGTTACATTATTTCTGTAGCCAAAGAAATATAAGATTTATCTTGATCGTTTTAGATGGCTTTGATCAGGATCCGAACTGTGTAGGGCTCAACTGAGGCGCAGTAACAACAACAACAACAACAACAAAAGCATCAACAACAACAACATAAACAAGATTTGTCACCAGTCCTACACTTCCACTTCACTCCAATCATCATCATCATCATCATCATCATCACCATCACCAACATCATCATCAGCAGCAGGATCACCCTCATCGTCATCGTCGTCATGATCATCATCATCATCCCATCCTAAAACCACCTTTGTCATTTATGAATGTGTAAAAACTATAAAGGAAATGGAATATAAGCGTGTGTCCGTCTCTGTATGGACATGTGTGTATACGAATTTGTTTTGTGTCCAATGTATGTTTTCGTATGTGTGCATATATATATATATATCAAAATGAAACCACATGTGAATCGTTGGCATTTTTTCCCCTCCGTCTTCCCTTCTATTGGACTTTCCTCCGTTTCCGAAGAAGAGCGTCTGCTCGAAACGTTAAACCATCTTTCTTTCCTTGCCCGACAGTCTACTAATACGTTACATGTACCACGTCCTCGCGTTGTTGTCTTTTTGCGTTTGTTCTTCTTTTTGGGATATACTATATATATATATATATATAGTAAAGTATGTATACATTTACATGAACATAAACACTTATGTTGACATCTATATAGTTACTCACACACACAATACACCCGCGCGCACACACATACATATACATGTGTATGTATATATATATATACATACATACCTATATATAAATATAATTATATATATATATATATATATATATATATATATATATATATAATATATATGTATACATATATACACATGTACAAGTACCTCATCTCACATTATATTTTGGTGGGGTGAATATATTATTATAAGCACAGATTATCATAATTTCATTCATCCATATATATATATATATATATATATATATACATATATACATACACACTATATATATATATATATGCATATATATATATGTATATATATATATATGCATGTATGTGTGTATATAGGCATGTATGTGCATATATATACATATACACACGTATATGTATCTATCTCTATATATACATCTATATATATAAACGTGTGTGTATATACATATATATACTTACATACATAAACATACACACAAACATACACACACACAAACACACACACACAAACACAAACACGCGCACACACATATACTTGCACTCATACATAACATTTACACACTATTATAATTATCATACCATAATTCTTTCATCTAATAACTTTTTTCTTGTTTGGCATGAAGATTCTGGCAAATGGCTCAGGTTACAACAATGATTTTGTCTGCCTCTGGCGGAGCCGAAGATAAGGATGAAATCCCGCTGTGTACATTGTGTATACAGCAATGAATGTTTGAAATTTCATTTCATCCCTTAGTGGGGGAGGGAACATTCCCTTTTCTATTTTGTTTTATTTTTGTGTTTTTGTTAGTTACTGTTGTTTTTTTTTCTCTTTTGCTTGTCATTAGACAAGGGATCTGTTAGTGAGGCTCGGCCCGAAAATGGTCTGATACACATTTTGTTTGTTATGACTGTCTGCGGTATGTACATCCAATTGTATGCTTAACAATGGTATGCTGACAACAATAGACGAAATACAAAATGAAGACTTTATAATATACACATAACAATAATCAGTTCGCTGTAAAATTTTTTAAAAGCCCCCTTCTGAATTTCTCCCTAATTCAATCACTTTGTAACTTATCCTAAAATGGCAAATTATCTTTAAAACATTTTATAATTCTTTTACACCATCACCACGACACCACCACAAAAAAAAACAACAACGACAGAAAAACAAAAAGAAAAAACCGATGATTTTCAACAAGATAATTAGTTTTGAGTATAAAAGGCTACCAAGCATGAATGCCTGTTATGAAGCTTGCTTCTTATCCACATGATTCTGGGTTCAATATCGCTGCGTGGGATCTTAGGCAAGTGTCTTCTACTACCGACCCGGGCCGATGAAGATCTTGTGAGTGGATTTAGTATTTGGTAGAAGAAAACCGAAAGAAACCCATTGAGTATACACACACACACACATGAACAAACACACACACATATATATACACGAGTGTGTGGTGTGTGTGTGTGGTGTGTGTGTGTGGTGTGTGTGTCTGTCCTGTTTGTCTGTCTGATCCCACCATCGCTTGATAAGTATGGCTGTAGTCTAATGCCTGAGACAATTAAACACTAAACGTTGTTTAAATATCCGCCGTGAGCCTCAATCGAGTCAATCTCGGATCATGAAGGCATATATGTTGATTGAAGATGTAACCGATCGAACGTAGTGCAGATTTTTTGTTGTTTTCTCTTTGTTTTAATAAAAAACCAATTTGCTTTTGATTATTAACAAGTTATCCTTTAGTTGATATTAATTCATTGAAATATCAAATTTTTGTACGATTTCGAATGCTTTCGAAAGATTATGTTTATAGTCAAGAAAATTTGTAATCTGAATAGCATCAACTCTTATCACATACTCTCTTACTCAATTAATAGTTTTATTACTTTACACATAATGTATTATTTTACGAACAGTTCTACCATAAATTATCGAATGTCTTTACGCATTTTTTTTTCATACAAAAGGCTGGTGTTGGTGGTGCTGGTGGCAGTGGCGATGGCCGTCGTCGCCATGGAAGAATAGTAACTCTAAGACGATTTGTTGTAGCTAACTTTCTAATTTTTGGCATAGAGTTGGCAGCTTAGGTGAGAGGGTGCAGTCGATTACATTGACCTCAATGTTCAACAGGTACTTATTTCATCGCTCTCGAAATGATGAAAGACAAAGTCAACATCGGCGACATTTGAAATGGGAGAGTAAAACCGGAAGAAACATTACTAAGAATTCTGTCTAGCGTGCTAATAATTCTGCCGCCTTACGACCAGTAATAATCTTACAAATAAAATATGTAGAGTATTTTCGCTAAAATTTCATTGAAATTAATTGGCTCGACGTTACATTTCCAACCCACCAACTGTACTTGATTGAATGTAGCACAATAATTATACGGAATACTTGTTAATTCCACACTGCTCCCATGGTTTATAGTGCTGGCCTGAATTTCTTTAAACATGATATCTCTTTGAAGTGAAGTGAATCTAACCAGTGTGGGAGTTAACAGTATTGGTTAGAGACAATATTGAGCTAGTGACTTCTACTAAGATTCCTGGCCAACAAATGACTTGTGAATGAATTTGGTTGATAGCAACTATGTGGAAGCCCATCGTATATGTGTGAGAGAGAGAGTGGGTAAGTTTTTGTGTTTGTCTCTCAATCACTTAACAACCAGTGTCGGTTTGTTTATGTCCCCGTAACTTAGCGGTTCGGTTTTTATAAAAGTACCGGACTTTTATAAAAGTTCATAATAAACATGTATTCTTTAAAAGTTATATCGAAAATATGCTGTAAAAACTTTGTGGGATGGGCCTTTATGCTAATAATAATAACACACTCAATGGCTGAATATCATTTCTTTATTGATTGTCAGTCGGTTGAATATCTAACCAACTTACTAAGCGATCGTTTGATTAATCTGCTGGTTAAACAATCAATGTGAGAGTCCTTTTGTTCCTATTCACACCTCATCAATGACATACCTCTCCTCTTTTCAAGGTCTGCCTAACGATCGATTAGTTATTTGGCTAGATATTTAACCTACTGAGTAACAATAAATAAATGATATTGAACCAGTGTGTGTGTGTTATTATAATTGATGTAATGATCCTCCCGAGATACAACATAATTTGTTTCAACACACGAATTCACATCAAGAATTTTGTAAGCCAAATACGAAAACGAAGGATATATATATATATATAAATCCCACTATCTTAAATAGTGCTCTCATTTTTGCTAAGAACTATACTAAGGTCAGTATGAAAGAAATCAATGTAATCTTCACGGCCCGTAAGTCTGTTATCGAATTTGATAAATTGTGGGCAAGAAAAGACACACCAAATTTCATTGATATAACAATAGGTTCCCCAGACTCAGTGGAGGTGACCGACCTTGTGGAAATATACCTATTAGACAACATTAATAAGGAGTTTCCAGAATTTGGTGAGGGACTCTATAGGCACGATACACTTAATTAGAAACATCTCTAATAGACGCCTTAAAACTACTTAAAAAAACGCTTATACAAATTTTTCAATAGAATCGGCCTTTCTATTACTATAGAAAATGAAAACTATTCTATCAACAAGCAGATGGACAGAAGAATTCTACAACTCTCTCTCTTCTCTTCCCCCTTCTTAATTCTTT
>NC_043011.1:4713480-4753480 GCF_006345805.1 Octopus sinensis | reverse complement strand
TTGAGGACCAGCTAAAAGTGCGTGGGAGGGGTCTGGATGTGTGTATGTATAGGGTTGGTGTATGTATTAGTATGTATAGGTGTGTGTGTGTGGTGGTGTGGTGTATGAGAGAGTATTAGTGCGTAAGATTGGTCTGGACGTGCGTATGTATGGGGTTGGTGTATGTATTAGTATGTATTAGTATGTATTAGTACGTATTGGTATGTATAGGTGTGTGTGTGTGTGTGTGTGAGAGAGTATAAGTGCGTATGCGGGGTCTGGACGTGTGTATGTATAGGGTGGTGTAAGTATTAGTATGTACTAGTATGTATTAGTACGTATTAGTATGTATTAGTTGGTGTGTGTATTAGTATGGCACATCATATGTGATGTGATGTGTAAAGTCATGTGTAGTGAGGAGAAGAGGGGGAGGGGAGAGAGGGGGGAGATAAGGGGAGGGGAGAAGAGGGGGGAGAGAAGGGGAGGGGAAGAAGAGGGGGGGAGGAGAAGGGGGAAGAGGAGACGATGGGGGAGAAGGAAGGTGAGGAGGGGGAGATGAAGGAGGAAAGAGGGAGAGGGGGAGAGAGAGAAGGGGAGAGAGGGAGTGAGGGAGCAGAGGGAAGGGGAAGAGGGAGGGAGAAAGAGGGAGAAGGGAAGGGGAGTAGGGGTGAAAGGATGAAGGACTGAAGAAGTAGGGGTCGGGGGGAGAAAGGATAGGTGAGGAGGGGGAGAGGGGGGTAGATGAGGAGGGGGGGGAGAGTTGAGACCAAATGGCGTATAAGAGCGAAGAGAGAGAGAGATTAATTCCTGTTCACGGCGCAAACGGGAATCCGGATGGCCTCTGTGTAAGGACAAACCGAACACAGATAGGTGTTGCAAGGAGTGACCGGTGGAGCGGAAATGGCGTGAGACCGGTGTGTCGTTCGCAAGGTGGATGTCACGAAGGTGTTCCGCGAACCGGTCAGCCAAGCGGCGTCCCGTTTGTCCGATGTACAAGGAATTGCAGAGAGAGCAAGAGATGCAATAGATAATATTGCTGGAGGTGCAGGTGAAGGAGTGGATGATGGGATAGGGTCGATGGTGGGTGCTAGTGAGGCGGGTGGTGTTGGAGAGGTAAGGGCAAGTGCGGCAACGTGGGCGGGAGCAGGGGAACGAGCCGGGTTGGGAGGTAGGGTCAGGGAAGGAGCTATGGACCAAAAGGTCTCGAAGGTTGTGGGCTCGTTTGAAAGAGGGGAGGGGTCGGTTAGGGAAGAGGTGTGAAGTGGACGGGTCGGACTGGAGATGACGGAAAGCTCGAAGAATGGTGCGTTGGAGACGTAGGGTCGTGGGGTGGTAAGTGAGGGGAAAAGGGAGGCGGGAGACTACAGGGCGGGTTCGGGGAGAGAGAGCAGATACACGGTCCACGGACCGTGCTCTGGCAAGGGCGGTGTGGATAGTGGTGAGGGGGTATCCACGTAGGGTGAAGTGGTGAGCCATACGTTGAGACTGAGTCTCAAAGTCATGGTCGTCACTACAGAGCCTACGTAGACGGAGGAATTGGGAATAGGGGATGGAAAGCTTGGTGTGTTCTGGGTGGGAGGAAGAGAAGTTGAGGTATGAGTGTGAGTCTGTGTGTTTGTAGTGAATGGAGGTGGTAAGAGTGGAGTGAAGAATGCTAACCGAAATGTCGAGGAAGGAGACAGAGGTGTTGGAGATAGTGGAAGTGAAGTGGAGGGCTGGATGAAAGATTGGACGAAAGAGAGGAAGGAATCTAGATGTTCGCGGGAGAGTGAGGTGGCACCGATAATGTCGTCAATATAACGACCATATAGTTCAGGAGTGGGACCAGTGAAATTAGAGAATATTTGGGCCTCAACATAGCCAACGAACAGGTTCGCATAGTTGGGGCCCATTCGCGTTCCCATGGCCACTCCCGAGACCTGATGGTAGAACTCGCCCGCGAACGAGAAGCAGTTCAGAGTAAGGACAAGTTCGGCCAGACGAATGAGTGTGGAGGTGTCAGGTACAGGGTTAGAGCGGAGGTCAAGAAAGTGTCGAAGGGCCTGCAGTCCTTCGTGGTGAGGGATAACAGTATAGAGGCTTTGGATGTCCATAGTAAAAAGGATTTTGGAGGAGCCGGGAGGAAAGGAGAAAGAGTTGAAAAGCCGGAGAGCATGGTTGGTATCGTGGATGTGGGAGGGAAGAGATGCCACTAGGGGGGCAAGGACACGGTCGAGGTATTTAGAGATGAGCTCCGTGGGGCAGTTACAGGCAGAGACGATGGGGCGGCCAGGGTTGTTGGGTTTGTGGATTTTGGGGAGGAAGTAAATGGTGGGGGTACGTGGGGTTCGCACAATTAGGTTGGATGCGGTGCGGGGGAGACGGGAGGACGAGATGAGGTCTTGGACAGTAGAGGATACCGTCTGTTGGTAGCTACGTGTGGGGTTAGAGGGCAGAGGGGAATAGAAGGAGGTGTCATTGAGTTGGCGGAAAGCCTCGGCCCTATAGAGGTCCGCGCGCCACACCACTACAGCTCCACCCTTGTCAGCCGGTTTGATGATAATGTCAGCGCGCCGCTGGAGGGAACGAAGAGCCAAGAGCTCAGCCGAGGAGATGTTGAGGCGGCGTTGGCGCCTGGAGAAGTTGAACCGCTCCAATGCATGCTGACAAGCGCCCGCGAAAAGATCCACTATATATATATGCGTGTGTCTGTACATATATATGTACATAAACGATGACGGCAATGATGATGATGATGTTGATGATGGTGATGATGATGATGATGATGATGAAGCAACTAGCGACTGGATGCTAAAACTCGCTGAAAATCATGAAAGGCATAAAAAAACTTCATTCTGCGTTGAAGGAGAGCAAAGAATTTGCTATTAATTTCATGTATGATACCCAGGCTGAACAGCCTGAGTGAAGTGCAGCAACTGTTGTTGCAAAGAAGGTGATATTATTGGCAAGGAAACAAGAGCATGAACAATCGACTGCCAGAAGAGAGCAGAAATTTCTGCAAGGCAAATATGTGTCCCGCAGCAAACAAACTGATGTTGACCAGAAGCACACCCATTAATGGCTACGAAGCTCAGGACTAATGGCAGAGACCGAAGGCTTCAAATTAGCTGCTCAAGATCAAAGCTTATTGATCCAGAACTAACAAGCCAATGTGATGAAAAATGGAGTAGATCCAAATGCTGATTCTTCAATGATGAAATTAAAACAGTGAACTATCTAATCTCTGAGTGCAAAGTTTTAGCACCTATAGAGTATTAAAAAAAACAGACAGACTCGGCCAATACCTACACTGGTTAATATGTCAACGTTATAAAACCAAAAGTGTTAACAAGTGGTATAAGCACCACCCTAGGGCTGTAACTAAGGGAGAAAATGTAGCGATTCTTTGGGACTTTCCAGTAAATATAGACGAAACCATCGCAGCTAATAAATCGGATATTTTTGTGAAAAACTAAAACAATGAAGTCTGTTTATTAATCGACATGATAATCCCTTGTGATCATGATATCTCGGCAAAAGAATTTGACAAGCTCAGAAAATATAAAAATTTGCTCTTTGAAGTCGAAAAAATGTGACATCTCAAGGTATTTACAAAACCATTGGTTGTAGGAGAGCTTAGAATGATCAAAAAAGGAACTGAAAGTTATCTGAGAACGATCACTGGTTTACCATCCGAACAAAAAGTGCAAATGATTGTTTTAACTGGTATCTCACACTGCATTGAAAAGAGCATTATCGCTGTGAGAACGATTACACCCATGTACAATTTTTTTCTTTATTTTCTTTTTATTTTTCCACGTAATTTCCTTTCATCTTGTAAACAGACAATCTAGTGCGTATATTTTAATGGCTTATCGACGTATACAGTGAATCTCTTTGCCCTAGGTGTCGGGAGGACATTCGGCAAGAAATGGTAAGAATAAAATCTAATAATAATAATAATAATAATAATAATAATAATAATAATAATAATAGAGGTTTCAAATTTTGGTACTAAATCAGTAACTTTAGGGAAGGGAGATGGTTGATTACATCATCCCAAGTGCTGAACGTGTACTTAATTTATCGATTCCGAAAAGTCGGTTTCGACGAAAGTTGAACTCAAAACGTAACGCCAGAGAAAATTCTGATAAGGCACAGTAACTATCCGCTTCCTAATATAGACATAAAGTCTAAAAATTATGCGACTTTGATAAAGTGCCGTGCGTGCGGCTCCCGGCTCTTGAGACACTTTGTTACTTTTCTCGATTAAAATATTATATATATACATATATATATATTATATATATACCCGGGTGTCCCCTTGTTTTTTAATGGCGGTGCCCCAGCATGGCCACAGCTCAAGAGCTGAAACTGGAAAAACAAAAACAAAAAAACAAACAAAAACACACACACACACACACACATACACACACACACACACACACACATATATATATATATATATGTGTGTGTGTGTAATTATTATAACTTATGTAATGATTTCTATCTACAGGTTTGGTAAATACAAATATACCACAAAGGTTTGATGATACATACACATGTACCCCCTCCACTCATATACGTATGCCTGTCTGTCTGTATGTATGTATGTATATATGTTATGTATGTATGTATGTATGTATGTATGTATGTATGTATGTATGTATGTTATGTATGTATGTATGTATACTGTTGTTGCTTCTGCTCTTGGTTACGGGTCATTTCTCATTGTGCAAACGTTTTGAGTACAGATTTTCCCATCATAAACCTTCAAGCTTTGTTCCTTGCTTATGTTATGCAATGGAGCAGTATGTTCTTCCTTTCTTTTCTTTTTCTTTATTAAAACATGCCAGATGTAACAGGCAGAAAACATAAAAGCGCAAAGTTATTATTCTCCCACACTACTCAAAGACCACCAATACAATGAAATAAAAAAAATAACACTCCAGCTTAAAGTTCACCTGGACATGCAAGATGCACCGATTGTTACTGCAGCAAACTTTACTTCTTGCAGACAAAGCTACGTCATAAAGTCCACTGACAAAATAGAATAAAAATAATACTCACTGCATGACCTCCTGGACATGTTATAAGTACAGTTGGGTATTGCAACAAGCCTCAGTTGTTATAGTCACTGCTAGATCATTCCCCATAATCAGCTCCAAACAACATCCTTAAAACCTTAGTAAATTACAATCCAACTCTTCCACTCTTCCTTATAAGTACCATATGCACAGAAACAGCTGCTACATCATTATCTTAGAACAGCTCCTAACATTTTATGAAAGTACACTGTTCAAATAATGAGTACAGATGTACAAAATCACTCTCCTTCGTACTCGGCCCACTTCACTTGGCTCAATGCAGCCGACACCAGAATTTAAAAGTACATGAAAAAAAAGACAGAATAGTGAAAACAAAGCAGTCTGCGCAGTTTGAATAGATTTCAGTATGCATGAGTATATAGCATATTCCAGCTGGAGGAGATATGGTATATTTAATCAATGAATCACTGAACCACGTTCCATCGACCGATTACTTACAAGTCAAAAGGATTAATTGGAACATTCGTTTTTGATGCACCATAAGCGGCCTCATTTACTTGAAGTTGCTGCGATAGTCCGTTATATTAAGCATTCAAGTGGACTTTGAAAACATCAAGTTTTATTTCCAGCACGATGAAGTATTCCCACACTACCAAAGTAATGTAAGGGACCTACTTTGATGTGATTTTGTCAAATAGGTGGATTGGGCGAGAAGGTTTGACCTCACAATACTAAACTTCTATTTTTATGAGGTTATTTAAAAGATAAAATCGGTGAATTGGGAGCAGCCATTAAAACAGAATGTGCACAAATACCGAACGAAATGCTCCTTGATGCTTGCAATTCTATTGTTTCTGTTCGGTGAGAGCTAACCCCTAGTTACGCAGCAACGTGCAGTATTAATGATTGCCTGATATGCGATCCTAGAACATCAGGGTCCAAGAAGGGCAACTTTAAACATCACGTGACAGAGATTAGATATATTGAATACAATATTATGCCTTGCTAAAAAAATATTGCGACTATGGAAAATGATTTTAGTGCACACGAAAAAGAATAAATAGTAAAATTCATATGGACATGTGGGGGAAAACTGAAAATTACGTGGGATTCATATATATGCATTAATACATACATACTTAGACATGGATACACAGACACACACGTTTATATACATACATATATATCACCGTGATCACCATGACCGACCAGGCTATCAGATGTTGCTACACATCGCTGGTCACAATGCACTTCGCATTGTTTTAGCCTTCAAATGACGCCACCCCGCTGTCTAAGCGAGCAAGCCAACAGAAGAAAGAGTGAGAGAAAGTTGTGGTGAAAGAGTACAGAAAGGATCGCCACCACCCCTTGCTGGAGCTTCGTGAAGCTTTAGGTGTTTTCGCTCAATAAACACTCACAACACCCGGTCTGGGAATCGAAAGCGAGTCCGCTGCCCTAACCACTAGGCCATTGCGCCTCCACACATACACACACACACACACATATATATGTAGGCTAAAACAATATATATATTTATATATATATATATATATATATATATATATATATTGGTAAAAACGGTAAGATAACAAAAGAATGAAAGAGACCTCAATATTATGTGAATAGAGGAAATTTATCTGTAAAATAATATGTGACAATTATACAATAGCCAAGATAAAACTCTGAGTTTCGGATGCCGAGGTGGAAATCCACAACACCATCTCTTCGAATAATTGTCACATATTATTTTATATATATATATAATAAATTGCAAGTTTTTGTGTTTGTGAATTTGTTACTTTAATTCCTCCTAGACTATCCAACACACTTGTGTGGGGATTATGCCTAATTGGTTACTTACGCAATTGGAATTTTTTTTTTTAAATTGATTTTTAATCACCATCGATTTCTCAAAAAGTCGTAAAATTTTGACATTTTTCGCACTAGCCATCGTGACATCAATCCGAAATTTGACGAAAAATGTTTCATGGGTATAAACAGACAGCTTATTAACGGTAATCTATTTAGCATTTGCTAATTCTGCATTTCAATGCATATTGTTTTGATTTGCTAAAACTTATTATTTCATTTCGTTAATTCCCTAGCGTTTCAAATTTTGATTAGGTAAGAGCATTTTATTTCTCAAGCAAAATTTAAGCATTTTGTACACTCGCCGTCGTAACATCAATTTGACGAAATCTGCCCCAAAGCGTAAAATTTCGCCATTTTACACACATGCACAAAATGACGACGACATGGTTCACTGCCAGACTCTGCTCATATTTTCATATATATATAATTGCAAATGGCTGTCACCTTACATTTGTCGATTCCGAATTCGCATTTCCGATCGTCAGCTTTACTACCTTACGTTAAGCAAGTTACATTAGGAATACACTTGCCTAGGGAATACCTTGCCCTTTGCGATTTAATTTTAGGAATAGAAGCAGTCAATTGAACAGGTGAATACCGATCGTTGAAATTGATGTAGATCGCACCACCATTACTTTCGACTAACAGCCATAGTAGTTGAAAACGTGGGATCAGTTTTATGAATGGAGAGCAAAATAATTTTAATACTTATAAATTGCTAATAAAAGGTTGTGCTGTTAAGAAGCTCGCTTTATGAGCACCTGGTTTGGGGTTCAGTTCCTCCGCGGGACACCTTGGGCGTTTTTTTTTATTATAGGCCCGGGCAGATCAATGCCTTGTGAGTGAAAACAGTAGACGAAAACTTACTCAATCAAATACGGACAACTGTCACATATAAATATGTGTGTGTTGAGGGAGGAAAAGAGAGAGAAAGAGAGTATGTGTGTGTATATATATATATATCTTATGTATTAACAATATATTCTTGCTACAGAATATGTACTCTACAAAAAGTCTTCAGATTAATGAAGACTTGAGTAGTCTTCAGGTAAATGAAAAAATTGCTTATAGTTTCTGGATTCCGCCGAAGCGGCGAACTGGCGGAATCGTTAGTGCGGCGAACAAAAATGCTTAGCGGAATTTCTTCTGAGTCTTTACGTTCGAGCTCAAATCTCATAGAGGTCAACCTTACCTTTCATCCTTTCGCGTTCAATGAAACTAATTGAGCACTAGTGTCCATGTAATCAACCAGCCTTCTACCAAAATTTGTAGCCTTGGGCCTATTATTGAAGGAAGGAGGCGCAATGGCCCAGTGGTTAGGGCAGCGGACTCGCAGTCGTAGGATCGCGGTTTCGATTCCCAGACCGGGCGTTGTGAGTGTTTATTGAGCGAAAACACCTAAAGCTCCACGAGGCTCCGGCAGGGGATGGTGGTGATCCCTGCTGTACTCTTTCACCACAACTTTCTCTCACTCTTACTTCCTGTTTCTGTTGTACCTGTATTTCAAAGGGCCGGCCTTGTCACTCTCTGTGTCACGCTGAATATCCCCGAGAACTACGTTAAGGGTACACGTGTCTGTGGAGTGCTCAGCCACTTACATGTTAATTTCACGAGCAGGCTGTTCCGTTGGTCGGATCAACCGGAACCCTCATCGTCGTAACCGACGGAGTGCTTCCATCCATTATTGAAAGAAATATATATAACTGTTCTCTCACAAATAGGTACATTGCTATTTTTTCAAAGTGGAACAGAAGTAGAGTTGGCTAAATCGGCACGAGTGTAATATTGGCCTTTATCTTTTGAAACGATTCCTAACTACAGAAAAAAAAAACAAAAGAAAAGGAAACGATAAAGTCGAACATCACGAGATTCGAACGCAGAATATAGCGGGACGAAACTAAATCCAGTTAGGTAATTACATTGATGATTCACTGTTTCTGTTAACGCACTTACGAAACATTTTCTCTTCAAATTTGAAACCCAGCGGGTCAAACACGAATAAATATCCTTTTCATCCAAACAATTTATTTCCCAGTATTTTCAAATCGTTTAATTTCACGCCATATTAAAGGCGGTTCTTCGCATTTTAACTAGTCTATCTGTGCTCACAGTATTGTAGTGTCTTTTTACAAACATACCAACACAATTTCTTTGTCTTTCATAAAGCAATTTCGAAGTAGAGTGGGGCATGCCGAAGAAAGTAGGAACCTATTAAAAAGCAGTATTTTCTAAATGCTAAGGAGCAAAAAGACGTTTCACCTCAAAAAAATTAGAAACGAGAAATGTGAAGTAGACATTTATTAATAACTGAGCGAAATTGTTAGAGAGATAACGTTTCATAACAAATGGCCTTCTGGTGAGGGGATTAATGGCGCTGTTGTAGATTATGAGCAATGATAACTACAAATCTATTTCTCTCTCTTTCTCTCTCTCTCTCTCTCTCTCTCTCTCTCTATCTCTCTCTCTCTATCTATCTATCTATATGAATATGTGTGTATGCGTGTGCGCGCGCGAACATTCATACTATTATATAGGTATGTACACATATACTTATATGTACATACATGTACATATATGCATATACATATATATATATACATATATATACATACATAAATATACATATGTATGTATATATATGCACACACATATATATGTATGTACATAAATACAAATATAAATATATATATACATATATATATATATATATATATATATATATATATATATATATATATAATTTTAATCCAAACGGGAAACAAAAAAACAACAACAATGGAACAATTACAGTATTATTATTAATAGGCGCTCAGGAAAAGGAAGCAGGGAGGTATGACGTTTCGAGCGGAGCTCTTCGTCGGAAACATAAAGAAGGAAGAGAGAGATGTATGTATGTATGTGTAAATACATATATATATGTATATATATGTATAATCAAAATAAGCAAGAAGAATAACTTCGGTAATTTGGTACGATCGTTTCGCACTACATCATTTTATTAAATTTTGTAAGTATTACAACATTTTTAAAATGTTGTAATACTTACAACATTTAATAAAATGATGTGTAGTGCGAAACGATCGTACCAAATTACCGAAGTTATTCTTGTTGCTTATTTTGATTATAATCACCCCATGGATTTATATGGATAACACCATACAAAATTCTGATGCATCTAACTTAAGTACCATATTCATTTGAATCTAAATTTTGCTGTATATATATGTATGTATATATATATATATATGTATGTATATATATATGTATATATATATATATATATATATATATATATATATATGTATGTACTTGTGTGTGTGTGTATGTGTGTATGTATGTATGTATGTATGTATGTATGTATGTATGTATGTATGTATGTATGTATGTATGTATGTATGTATAAAGTGATTCCTGTCCTCACAGACGATTGTTATCTCTGAGCTTACTCGTTTGTCAATGGCATCTTCGACGTTCATATGACTATTCAGTCCTGCTGCAGATCTGCATGCTTTGGAACACAGGAGACAGACTAAAGTTGTAACTCGCCACCTGAGTTAGTTCCTGCCTCGGAAAGACACATTGACGATGTTATGATAAAACACTCTGCTGCCTACGTGCAACTTTGTAAATGCGCGCCTTCAAATGGTTAGGTTTCCAGACGCTTCTATTCATACATCGCCTAAAGATTTTCAGTTGATGGAATGAGAAATGAGGTCCCCATAAAAAAAAAGAAACATTTGTACGTCATTGGAATAAAGTGCCAAACGCTTGTAGAACAGGAGTACCACTCTTTGAGTCTATATGATTGGTACCAAGTGACAGGCCGAAGGAAGATGAGCAGTAATCATGTGAAACTTCAGGTTTTACATCAGAATATGCCCGAAGAATGCTGCCTTCACACCTGGTGGTTTTACCTGTTGGATGGTCGTTGATTCAAAAGAGTTCATCCGCCCTTTGACAAGTTTTGTTTTTCCCTTTTGCAGGGAGTCAAACAAAAATCACACTCCTTACCACCCTCGCTAACGGCCCTAGCATGCGAAAAGTTTTGCTGGGTGACATGTTACCAGTAGCATTAAAAGCAAACTCACCAACACAGGTTTCAAGCGTTAGAGAACAAATGCAGACAGACACACATACACACACCCATCTATCTATCTATCTATCTATCTATCTATCTATCTATCTATCTATCTATCTATCTATCTATCTATCTATCTATCTATCTATCATCTATCTATCTATCTAAGTGTTTATATATATATATATATATATATATATATAAACGACTTTTTTAGTTTCCGCCTTCCAAATCCATATATAAGGTCCTGGTTGACCCTGGGCTATATTAGAACACACTTGCTCAAAGTGCCACGCTATGGGACTAGACCTGGAACCATGTGGTTGGGAAGAAAACTTCTCATCACAGAGCCACGGGTGGCATGCAAAGCAGTAGTATAAAATAAACTATTGATCAGTTCAAATATGTTTGAATTATATTTGACTTATGAAAAGGCATTTTCGTTCCAGTTTGCTGTGGAGAAAATGTCTCGCTTTTGGCAAAAGGTGTACAGACACCAAAGTCAGTTCAGAAAGCCTACTATATACTAACTGATGCATTTCGAACCTTTTGCGCTATCTTCAGTACTAGATACCGAGTGGGTAAACTATAAACTGCTTAAAAGTCTTAGTTTCTTATAAGAAATCACTAAAAATAATCTAATTGCGTACTTCGGTTGCCAGGCCGAAACAAAATATATGGATGGAACGCGCAGCATCTAAGAATGGTCCATGCTTTCGCCGATGATAATCCGGACCGAAGAGTGGAATTTTGTGAGTGGTACTCGGCAAGATATACAGAAAGATGTTTCCAACAAAACTTGTTTGGCGTTTTAAGGCTACATTTGAACGAAATGTTTCAATTAATCGACACAGCGGCACCTACAGTGGGCCCAAGAATCTGCATGTTAGGGAGAAACATTATGTTTATTAACCAGGTGCGACTTATTGTCAAAAGGATTAATTGGTACATTCGTTTTTGATGCACCATAAGCGGCCTCATTTACTTGAAGTTGCTGCGATAGTCCGTTATATTAAGCATTCAAGTGGACTTTGAAAACATCAAGTTTTATTTCCAGCACGATGAAGTATTCCCACACTACCAAAGTAATGTATGGGACCTACCTTGATGTGATTTTGTCAAATAGGTGGATTGGACGAGAAGGTTTGACCTCACAATACTAAACTTCTATTTTCATGAGGATATTTAAAAGATAAAATCGGTGAATTGGGAGCAGCCATTAAAACAGAATGTGCACAAATACCGAACGAAATGCTCCTTGATGCTTGCAATTCTATTGTTTCTCGCTTTCAACAGTGCCAGGGCCAAATCGGTCATCAGTTTGGAAATAGGGACTGAAATAAATTAAATTCTGTAAATTCTGCCTGTAGATTCTACTAAATTTTAAAATGGAATGCATTTTAATTAAAGCTGGTTTTACAGACATTCAATGTGTACATACATTTTTTTGCAGACACCTTGTATGATACAATGATGAATGGAGAAGGGAGTCCGATCAATGTTAAATCAAAACATCAAATATTAGGCTGCTCACATTGTATTTTGTATTTTATATATCATGACAGCTATATGTATTTTTATAGAATTTTACACAAGTAATCAATACACACATGCGCACGCACGCAGACCCACATACTCTCTCTCTCTCTCTCTCTCTCTCTCTCTCTCTCTCTCTCTCTCTCTCTCTCTCTCTCTCTCTCTCGCGCGCGCGCGCGCGCGCTGCTCTATCCCTTTCTTGAGGGAGTTTGATCTTGTTTTCGATTTCTAGGAGCGTCCGTATTTTGATAGACTTCTCCCTATCCTTCAGTTACCTATTCATCCACATTGAGACCTTTGACCTGTGTCTCATAAGGATTTTTCCTTCCCTCGCAATTTTGTTTGACCGTGTACTGGCCTTTCTTTCTGGGGTATATTTAGTGCATATAGCTTGCGCTGTTGACATAAACTGGCTGAGTTTCTGCATACGTAGACTGTTGAACCAGTTTCGTTCATGAATCTCTTTGCAGATTGATTCCCATTTTGCTTTATAAAAATTCAAACTGGGTAAGGCTTGAATCGTCTGATAGGGTAGACACCAGCAGTTCGTGCAGGACTATACATAGTTACTTCAACAATGTTGTGACCTGGGAGTGCTGTTGGTGTCACCTTCACATTATGAATAAGATCCACATTATTTGTGAAGCAGAAGTTCGGCCTTGCTCCACGAACAGATTATAAGTAAGTTCGAGTGATGACTGCGCATGCTTTTGTCCATGCAGTGACGTCCCAGAGGGGAAGTGGCCTTCTCGATATTTAACATGTGGGAGGTTGAAGTCACCCGGAAAGAGTAAGTTGATGTCCTGGTCCGGACTTGTTAAAACCTCTTCGATGCGTTTGAGGCTATCCTCAAATTTGCAGTCATGTTTTGTGGTATTCGACGGACGATGTAGTTTGCATACAGCTACATCAACTTGCTTTATATGCATTATCAAGGTGTCGCTAACTGAGTTTGAATGTGAAAGTATTGCAAAAGGTGTGACATCTTCACGGACGTACGTAGCAACTCCGCCGTGGCTTCTTCCTCTTTTGTCTGCACGAAATACAGCATAGCCTTGTATGTGTACTTCTGCATCTGTTACATTAGGGGTTAGATGCGTTTCAGTGAGTGCTATGCATATTGCTTGACTGCATATCTTTTACATAGAGCATTTTACCTCTGTTGCTGAGTTTTGGCAGATCCAATGTTCAGTTGGACTATAGGTGCGATATCGGGCTAGGTGTTAGTGGTGGCCATCCTGGGCCTGTCACTTGAAGCGGTCTTGTGCATTGAAATGTATGGCTTTGACTTTGCATCCTGTGCATCCATGTCAGCAGCTGCACTATCTTCTGGGCCATGTTAAAAAAAGACTGTTGTTCGATCGCTGCAGTTTCTACAGTATTTGCATATTGCCTTTTGGGGGGTGCAGAATGCATGCGTTGATCTCTTTTTCCAGTATTTTGAGACGCGTTTCACCTTGTTGGTACGCTATTAGCCTGCAGATCCATACTTGATGATTTCCCTCTATGTTTTGCTAAGGTTACCCTGCTTGTTGTTCCGATAAAATTTCAGATGGGCAAAGCTGCAGCCTTCTCCCCTTTCTCCATGCCAACAGATGCCACTTAAGTAAAATTTACATGCAACCTGGTCTCTATCAGTTTCTCTCTTTGTGTTCCTTCGTTTTTCCTTTTGGCGTTTTAGGTTTTTGTCTTTGTCCTTGTTCTTCCTGTTACTATTGGGCTTCAGAGCATCAGTTTTCCTGGTTGTGTCAGTTTTTTGTCTGCCTCTGTTTTTCACCACAGTCCGGCTTTGATTGTTCTTATTGCAGCCGTTGCTACTTCCTGCCTTGTTTTGAGGACCTGTGGTGTACGCAGTTTCTTATTTAGTGCTGTTTTACAGACCTGTGATATTCGCAGTTTCGTTTTTGATTTTGTCTGTTGGTCTTTCATTGGTTTCCAGACATGCAGAGTCGTCGCTGAGCCCTTCTGTTTCCATCATTATGTTTACTAGTTGGTTCATTTGTAGCATGTGAGAACAAAACAGTAAAAACAAATGTTGAGGCCGGTTAAGCCAAGACAATAGAACAATTAATCTGAACGCTAGGAGGACGAGCTTATGGAGGAGACATTATAAGCACGTTGGTTTTTTATCGAAGGTAGTTGTCAGACAGATAGATACTCTTTCGTCACGTGTCAGCGACGAGAGAGTCGAGAAGGAGGAGTGAGAGAGAGGGAACGGTGAAAAACCTTCGTTAAGACACCAACGTGCTTATACTGTCTCCTTCATAAGCTCGTCTTCCTAGCGTTCAGATTAATTTTTCTAGCGTATTGGCTTAACAGCCCTTAACGTTGGTTTTTACTGTTTTGTTCTCACTGTCCTGTTCTTGTTACCACTTTCACCCTCCGAAAACAATCCCAAATTTTATTTAATTTGCTTTGCAGGAAGGATTGTTTCAACGAAGATGCGTCTTGTCCTTACCCTCGAACGCGGAGTAGATGAAACAGGGACAACTGAAGAAGGGGAATATTCTTTATGTTGTATGTCACGTTTCTCTGTTTTTTTTCTTTGTTCGAAAAAAGTTCGTTTCTATGTTTTTGTTTTTATGTTTTCGTTTCTCATTGTGGTCAACGTTTCTTTGATGCCCTGTACCCATATATGCATGTATATATATATATATATGTAGGTATGTACATATATGTATATATGCATATATTTATATATTATTTATATTATTATATGATCGAACGCCACGCATCCTTTTCCAAGTAAGTTATTATATATAGATATATATATATATATATATATATTATATATAAAAATGAATAACCATTGGATTGCACCTAGAAAGTTTCCCTTTAAGGCACATGTCTGGGCAAGGTTGTTTACAGAAGATAAGCAGTCGCCCATGCATACCAGCCTCCCCTCTCTACGCCTACGACATTATCCAAGGGAAAGGGAAAGTCTGCTACAGCTCGGCACCAGTGACATTGCAACTCATTTCTACAACTGAGTGAACCGGAGCAACATGAAATAAAGTGTCTTGCAACACACAAACCCGGTCCGGGAATCGAAGTCTCTCCCTCAGAATTGTGAGCCCGACGCTCTAACCATTGATCCATGCGCTTTCCACATAATACATATATTAAGGCAGTATTTGAACCTCATTTTGGGTTTATGTGCAACAGAACATATGCAACCAATGGAAAGATGTTCCGTTCAGCTGGAGGATTAAAAAGACATGTCGAAAGACTTCCTACTGTGGCACCGTTTCTTTCTGCGAGCGCAACTGTGCATTATGCAATTAAATGTGCAAACCTTTGGCAGGGCTCAAAACTCATAGAAAGGCCTCACATTGCGTTATCAGTGGCTCATTCAATGATTCTTTCTAGTAATGGTTTTGCTCGTATACAATAGAGCAACCACTATCTATCTATCTATCTCTATCTATCTATCTATCTATCTATCTATCTATCTATCTATCTATCTATCTATTTATCTATCTATCTATCTATCTATCACGTGTGGGACGAGTCGGTTTATCAGCTGAGTCTATCGTCAATATTGTCACGCCTCCTTCCTTCAAACGGGAAGGAAGAGCTATTTTCATCATCCTTGTGGCTATGGCGAAAGAATGTATCTGGTGGACGCGTCTGAAAGGATTGGAGACAAACACTTTCCTCTCTGGTCAATCTCTCATCAACTTCTTCAAGTACCACTTGAAAAGGAAAGTGAGAGTAAAGAGAGGCAAGTTTTGTCTAGCGAATGTTTTAAAAAAAGATGGGTGGATGTAGCAAGGATGGCACGTATGAATGACGAAGCCACCTTGAGCATAATCCTATGAACCCAGAATTGAAAACAGAGGGTTACCCACTTGCAAACAAATGTGGTAACATATAACAATATTGACCAAGGTTACCGTGGTCTTTTTCGTAGGCTTTTCTTCCCACGGATAAACCTTACTTGCTTTCCCCTTTACAGCATATATAATAACACTGTGATACACGATCCCTATTGATCGTTCTTTTTTTCCTCTTCCCCTTTTTTTCCCCTTTTTTTCTTCTTTTTTCATTTCTCTTTCCTTTTGTTCCTTTTCCTTTTCTTTTTTTTCTTTTTATTCCTTTTATTTTATTCAATTTTTTTTGTTTTTGTTCTTTTCTTCCCTTTTTCGATCCGTCTTGATCGAAAACCTACGCCACCCCCCTTTTTTTCTTTTGTTTTTTGTTCTCTTCATCCCCCAAAAGAAAAGCTCTACCTTGTAACTTGTCCCATCTGTGTGCAGCCCTGTGTGGCCAAAAAAGAAACTTATCTATCTATCTATCTATCTATCTATATATCTATATATATATATATATATATATATATATATCTATATATAATACTCTTTTACTCTTTTTTACTCTTTTACTTGTTTCAGTCATTTGACTGGCCATGCTGGAGCACCGCCTTTTAGTCGAGCAAATCGACCCGGGACTTATTCTTTGTAAGCCCAGTACTTATTCTATCGGTCTGTTTTGCCGATATATATATATATATATATATATATATATATATATATATATATATATATATATATATATTATATATATATGTACATACATACATACATACATACATACATACATACATGCATACATACAGATAGATAGATAGATAGATAGATAGATAGATAGATAGATAGATAGATAGATAGATAGATAGATAGATAGATAGATAGATAGATAGATATATATATATATACCCACACACATGTATATAAACATATATAAGCACATACACACAATATGAAATTAAATTTGACAATATTGCCACTCGGAGATACGTTCTACTGCTCGAGAGAATGGAAAAGAAGAGAGTGGAGAATGAGTAGAGACTTAAATACAGTAGTCTAGTCTAGACTACAATCTATGATGTCTATCGTGAAAGAACTGCGTATGTTCCCACAACTGTTGACATTACGGAAGTAGCACTGAAGTCAGGTCAAAGGTCAAAGTAACGCTGAAGAGAACAACTTGTGTATTAGTGTCTATGTAACTGCGTTATATTGACACTAATCTACGTCTATATTAGTTTATGTATGCGTGTATATGCTTGGTTGCGTGTGTGCGTGTGTGTATGTGTGAATGCTTGTGTTGTATGCGTGTGCTTGTATATACTTCTAGAAATGTGTGTGTCTATGTGGAAGGGCATATGTATGCTTGCATCTCGTAGTATCGTGTTTCTAAACATGCATACATACGTACACAAACACACGTATATCTATACAAAGACAGATATAAAAGAATTCCACGCAGCAATTGTTTATATATATACATATACATATATATATATATATAACTAAAAATAAGGGTGTCTGAGAGACACCACCATGCCGAAATAGCAGTCAATCCCTGACTCTAAGAACCACCTTAAATGTTCATATCGCACGATGAGATAAGATAGAGGGACAAAATAGACTAGCAAAAAGATATTACTGAATAATTCAAGATCCAGGATTTCTAGCTTTGCTTCAAATATTATATATATATATATATATATCTAGAGAGAGAGAGAGAGAGAGAGACAGATAGACAGATAGACAGATAGATAGATAGATAGATAGATAGATAGATAGATAGATAGATAGATAGATAGATAGATAGATAGATAGATAGAGATATGTATAGTATAAATTTATAAAAAAAAACAAAAGACGAAGACAGATGTAGGAACAACAAGTAGGTCTATTAGTTTAACACTCGGGAAAAATCTATTACGTTTCGAACCAGTGATCTTCGACAGAAAGGAAGAGGAAAAAATGTACAGAGAATAAAAGACAAAAATGTGTAGAGTTTAGCATTTCGATTTGGCAAGATGACTGGTGATAGATATATATATATATATATATATTATTCTTTTATTTGTTTCATTCATTTGACTGAGACCGTGCTGCAGCAACGCCTTTAGTCGAACAAATCGACCCCAGGACTTATTCTTTGTGAGCCTAGTTCTTAATCCATCGGTCACTTTTGCCGAACCGCTAGGTTACGGACACGTAAACAGCAACATCGGTTGCCAAGCGATGTTGGGATGGGGACAAACACAGACACACAGACATGTACATATATATATATCACGTGATCACGTGATCACGTGATCACGTGACCGACCAGGATATCAAATGTTGCTACACATCGCTAGTCACAATGCGCATCGCATTGTTTTAGCCTTCAAATGACGCCACCCCGCTGGCTAAGCGAACAGGCCAACACACACACATATATATATATATATATATATATATATAGTTCCATAGAATATTTTATATATATATATATATATCTTATATATATATATATATATATATTATATATATATATATATTATATATATATATATATATACATAATATATATACATAAATATATATATGAATATAAACGGTAAGATAACAAAAGAAAGAAAGAGACCTCAATATTATGTAAATAGAGGAAATTTATCTATACAATATGTTACATTACTCGGTAGTCAAGATAAAACTCTGAGTTTCAGATGCCGAAGTGGAAATCCACAACACCATCTCTTCGGTTATCTGGCTATTTGAATATTTGAATAGCCAGATAACCGAAGAGATGGTGTTGTGGATTTCCACTTCGGCATCTGAAACTCAGAGTTTTATCTTGACTACCGAGTAATGTAACATATTGTATATATATATATATATATATATATATATATATATTCGACCGGCTTCTTAGTTTCTGTCTACCGAATCCACTCACAAGGCTTTGGGTGGCCCGAGGCTATAGCAGAAAACACTTGCTCAAGGTGGCACGCAGTGGGTCTGAACCCAGAACTATGTGGTTGGTAAGCACATATATAAGTACAAGATTACACATAAGCAACGAGAGAAAAAAGGAAAACTGGACAAGTAACACAACGAATGGCCCTTTCATCAGTTGTCGGCTGTCTATCTACTCATTTCGAGTCTTCGAAGATAGTTGCTCCCACAGATACTAAAATGAAATTTGGGATTTATAGAGCATCAAAGTTGGGAACAAAAACAGGATAGTGGAGACATACAAGGAAACAGAACGAAAACAAACAAGGAGGGTCGTTAGACCAGAACGAAGGGAAAATAGCGAACGCTGAGAGAAATATTTTCTTTGAAAAGAGAAATGATAGAAGACGTCCAGTCCTTAGGACGTCCTGGAGGAAAAGAAAGATGGCCACCCGAAGAAAAGAAAGATGGATGATGGTCACGTGTGAGCAACTAAAGAGAAAAACAGAAAGAGGGGGAAAGAGAGAGACATATAGAAAACGGTGAAGGAGAGGAAAAGGAAATTAGAAAAGGATGGGGGAGAAAACAGTGCAGAGTAGAGTCGCATCAAAATAGAATTAAGATATACTTACTTGGAAATGGATGCGTGGCATTCAATTAGATAATAATATAAATAATATATATATATATATATATATAATATATATATATATGTGTACATATGACTACAGGATGTCACCACAGAAACAACATGAAATATGAAAACAAATGAGTTAAATACGTAAACAACGAGAGAAAAAATGGAAAACAGGATACATGCACACACACATATATACAAACATACTGTATATATATGTCTGTGCATGTATGTATGTAACTATTTATATGTGTCTGTGTGAGCTGTGTGTGTATGAGTATGCATACACTTGCTTGCATATATATGCCTAGTTTTATAGATGTGTGTGGGATGTGTATGCTGTAGGTTTCTGTGAATTTATATGCATACAAACGCAAACATCTATTATACATCATATTTGTGTGTATGTATGTATGTATGTATGTATGTATGTATGTATGTATGTATGTATGTATGTATCTATCTATCTATCTATCTATCTATCTATCTATCTATCTTAAAGCCTTTTGTCTTATATAAATCTGAAAAAGGTAATGTTCACAGCTGCTCCGGGCGAACCGTATGTGGAGCCCGATATCGTAGTATACGGTACAAGATTGGGTACTGTTGACATTTGTATGTCAGGACAGCATGTAGTCGAGAGATGGTTTCTTAGAAAAGAAAGCATCTGTAGCATTTGGTGAGTTCGTAATGAGAGTGTGGGCAAATCGCAGCATCACCGAGACCGAGCTGAGTGTGTACTAAAGGACTGTGTACTAAAACCTCTCACAGAAGTTCTTGAAAAAAGCAGGATGCACAGACATCTAAACATTTATCATGTCTGGTTAGATGCATTGAGCAGGCCATGTTGTGCGTATGGAAGATAAAAGAATTCCAAAACAGCTGTTTTATGGCGAGCGCCACACTCGAAAGCATCCTCGGCACAAACCATAACAAAAGATACAGAGGCTGCATAAAAGGCAACCTGAAGGAACTGCGGATCATTGTTAGGGACTGGAAGATTTGTTTTGCGGAGGAAGTGTTCACAGAAAGGTTGTGAAACTTTTGAAGAGGCTCGATTTGAGCAGGAAATCCTAAAACGCTGGTTTTGGAGGAGTTGTCATTAGAACCACAATGCATAAAGTGATGGAGGTGTGAAGAGAGTCATGAAAGGGCAATTGTATGCAGCCTCCTTCCTCCTAGACCAGATGAGTCGGCGTGTGAAATGTGTAAAGGGGCTAGCAATTCGATTTCATGTCTGTAGAGACGTGTGTGTTGGTTCACAAGGATCATATCTCACAAAGTGATCAGATCAGTCCGGTGGAGGTAATAACTTTCGTCAGCTACCTATGTTTCAAACCGTGCAGATCTGCAGTGGGACTGAATAGTCATCTGAGAAGTCATGGACGGAAGGTCTGACATGCCATTGACAACGAGCAAACTCAGAGAGACGGCAATCATTAGTGAATATATAGTAATCAACATGGTTCCATGTACTCTCTTACTATTTTACTTGTTTCAGTCATTTGACTGCGGCCATGCTGGAGCACCGCCTTTAATCGAGCAACTCGACTCCGAGACTTGTTCTTTTGTAAGCCCAGTACTTATTCTATCGGTCTCTTTTGCCGAACCGCTAAGTAACGGGGACATCAACACACCAGCATCGGTTGTCAAGCAATGCTAGGGGGACAAACACAGACACACAAACACACACACGCATATATATATACATATATACGACGGGCTTCTTTTCAGTTTCCGTCTACCAAATTCACTCACAAGGCTTTGGTCGGCCCGAGGCTATAGTAGAAAACACTTGCCCAAGGTGCCACGCAGTGGGACTGAACCCGGAACCATGTGGTTGGTTAGCAAGCTACGAGGGACGTTCAATAAGTAATGCCTCTGACCCACTTGCATTTGTTTGATCTAGCTGAAATTTTGCATGTGCAATCATTTATATCTCTATAGAGTAAGTAGCAAATTACAGCTCTGAATTAATTGTGGTTTCTGATTTACAGGTGTTTGAACCGAGTCAAGTGTGAAATGGAGCCTGTTGAGTGTCGAGCAGTGATCCGTTTTTGTATTTGAAGGACGCACACCACGGGAGACTTTTGATGAAATGAAAGTAACTTATGGTGATGATGCCCATCATATGACCTTGTAAAACGCTGGCATCGTGAATTCAACATGGTCGGAACTCTGTGGAAACAGCTCCCAGATCTGGTCGTCCCCTTCTGCCATTGATGAGGCATCTGTCCGTCAAGTTGAGGCTGCCATTTTGGAAGATCGACGCATACTATTCGCCAAATAGCCCATGAGGTCAAGATTAGTACCGGGTCTGTGAAAATATCATTCATGACCATTTGCATATGCAAAAGGTGTCTGCCAGATGGATTCCCAGGTTGCTCACGCCTTTCCAGAAGCAAGAACGCGTCGAGTGCTCGAGGGTGAATTTGGAGATGTGCCAAAAGGTGAGTCAAAATTTTTCAAAAGACTGATTACACAGGATGAAACCTGGGTCCATCACGATGATCCAGAGACCAAAGCCCAGTCAATGCAGTGGAAGCACCGTGACTCACCCCCTCCAAAGAAGGCAGGGGTGCAGCCCTCCGCTGGCAAGGTCATCAACATTCTTCTGGGACCAGGACGGAGTAGTGATGACAGATTTCCTGGCAAAGGGTACCACAATTGCAGGAGCCTATTATGCTTCACTTTTGAGGAAATTAAGAGAAGTTATCAAAATCAAGAGGCGGGGCAAGATCAGCAAAGGCATCCTCCTCCTGCATCACAACGCTCCGGTCCACAACTCGCTTGTCGCCAGATCAGAAGCACAGGCGTATGGCTATAAACTCCTCCCCCATCCCCCCTACTTTCCTGACCTTGCACCCTCTGATTTTCACCTCTTCCCAGTCATGAAGTTGTTTTTGAAAGGAAAGCGTTTCCCAGATGATGCAGCCTTGATTTCTGAAGTCGCGTTCAGGTTGGAGGACCAAGCTGGGGTCTTCTACAAAAACGGTCTCCAGAGCTGCATCAAACAATGGAAGAAATGCGTAACTCTGGGTGGTTCCTATGTAGAAAAAGACTAATAACTGTGCCAAGTTTCGTTGTTCTACTGTTATGGGAAGTGGGTCAGGGGCATTACTTATTGAACGCCCCTCGTACTTACCACACAGCCACTCCTGCGCCTATATAATTCTTAAGAATATGAGGCAAATGTATTTCGAGGCAGTATTTTAGGATAAGGTTGAATAAAGCCATAATGGAACTCTTAAATGTCTTTGAATGAATTTCTTCAGAAAACTAATTCAGGTAATTGTTTTCATTTAATTGCAGGTGAAGAAGTTCTCATGTGTATTTTTAAGAAGTAGCTAGTTTGCAAATACATAACGTGTCCCGTTAGTACATAAATACGAAAACATACATACATACATAATATAGGCGCAGGAGTGGCTGTGTGGTAAGTAGCTTGTTTACCAACCACATGGTTCCGGGTTCAGTCCCACTGCGTGGCACCTTGGGCAAGTGTCTTCTACTATAGCCTCGGGCAGACCAAAACCTTGTGAGTGGATTTGGTAGATGGAAACTGAAAGAAGCCGTCGTATATATGTATATATATATATATATATATATATATATTAATATATATATATATATATATATATATATATTATAATATAAATATATATATATATATATATATATTATATATATATATATATATATATATATATAATATATATATATATATGCGTGTCTGTGTTTGTCCCCCTAGCATTGCTTGACAACCAAGTACTGGGCTTACAAAAGAATAAGTCCCGGGGTTGAGTTGCTCGATTAAAGGCGGTGCTCCAGCATAGCCGCAGTCAAATGACTGAAACAAGTAAAAGAGTAAAGAGTATACATACATCATACATACATACATACATACATACATACATACATACATACATACATACATACATATGGGTCAAAATCCGCCAGAAGCAGCGTAAAAAAATAATGTAAACAAATCACCGCTCCCGCCATTGCTAAATTGCGGAATACATCCAACCCAAAAACATTTTTAAATTAAAATTCGCAAAAAATTTTGCTACTTTCTCGAAGCTTTCGTTGAGTTACAGACTATTCCCAACACGAGTGAGAAAAAAATCGACCGATCTAATGTTTAAGGTTATCAACGATGTTGCTGGAGAGAACATGGAATCATGTGATGTTAATTACTGGAATATTAATACGGTTATATACACAGCGGCTGTTACTCTTAAAGAACATCTAGGAGAAATCTGAAGTAAACTAAGTAACGAAATTACTAAACGGAAACAACCTAGATGGAAAACAAAACTTGAAGAGAACATCAACAACGTGAGCCGCCATATTGGATGGTTAACTACAATAATAAAATGTAAGGAGAAAATTAAGTTTACACCTTTCAAACTCTACTTTAGACAAAAACCAATGAAACTTTATGGCGACTCTTAACACCGAGATTAAAACATGAACTGAGGACGATGAGCGAGGAACTCCGCTATCGCAAACGAATTTTTGAGCGAGCCAGTATCAATCGCAAGTTTGCTTCCAACCCACAATCATTACACAGAGAAATGAGGAAGGAAAATATTACCATTAAGAAAGCTCCCTCCAAAGAAGGTCTACAATCATTCTGGTCAAAACTTTGGAACGAAATGAGGGATTTCAACCTGAATGCATCGTGGTTAAATACAATTGAGAGAAAATACTGTACCAACACTAACAGTAAAACATACTAATTTGATGCAGAAACCTTCGCTATAACAGTAGGCAAACTGCAGAATGGGAAGGCACTTCGAAGGAACCTAATAGTTCGATATTGGTACAAGAAGCTGCATTTTATAGAAACCAATTAATATGTATGTTCAAAGGGACTATGAAAGGTCAGACTGATATACCACATCGGCTCGCTACAGCAAGGATAAGTCTTGTTGCCAGAAATGGAATCACCGTGATGGCAGGAATCTACAGGCCCATTGTTTGCCTAAACATTATGTACAAACTGTACACAAGTTGCCTCAACCAATTCCTCCAGGACCATTGTGAATCGAACAACACTGTGACTGATGAACAGACTGGTGGAAAGAACGGAGTGTGGGGATGTACCGAACAAATTTTAACAAAGTTGTACTGTCTGAAGTAAGAAAACAACGCAGAAACCTTGTGACAGTATGGCTTGACTATAAGAAGGCATTCGATTCTATCCCTCATTCATGGCTGTTGAAGTGCCTACATCTGGCAAACGTACCTACTACCTTAATTGCTGCTATAGAGAGACTCACAAAGACATGAACAACTATTCTTACCCTACAACTGAGAACGGAATAGCTGTTTCTAATAGTATAGGCATTACAAAGGGAATATTCCAGGGAGATAGTGTTTCTGTACTTCTTTTCTGTACTGAATCCGTTATCGTTCCAACTGCAGAAAATAAATGGTTACATGCTAGGATCTTCAACTACCAGAAATATCAATGTAACTCATAATTTCTTTCTAGACGACCTAAAAGTGTTAACAATGCCCCAAAACAATTGGAATTAATAACATTTTCAGCTGATATAGGCATGGAATTTGACCAAACGAAATGTTCATATTTGGTTATAAAACGAGGTAAGTCAATCCCCCAAATCCAAAACCTGTGCACCAACGGTCTCCCTATCTCCCCCATTCCACATAAAGAATATTCCAAGCGCCTTGGCATAGACGAAAATGTATCATATGAAGACACTGTGAATAACGATAGAGTGATCCGAGAATAATAACCAGACTTAGGAAAATATAGCAGTCGGAACTCTCCTCTTACAACAAAACAATATCCCACAATGCATTTGCAGTACCAGTGCTGACCTCAACATTTGTGATACTTGATTGATTTGTAGAGGAAATCCACTCCGTAAATATCAAAACCCGCAAAATCCTGACAACAACTGGGAACTTCCACAGAAGCTGTGATGTTGACAGGCGCTACCTAAGAAGAAATGAAGGTGGTAGAGGCCTGAGATCAGTGCAGACGGCCTTCGAATGCCGTATGGTATCAGGCAGGTAGCACCAGCTAAACAACAGCAGCTAGAATAAAGATATTAATGCAGTCCTGAAGAGTGAAGTGAGCAACATTGTACGAGTTGGTAGTGAACTCCTCAAGAAACTCTCGCTTCCTAATGATCTCCTATACAGCCCCAAAACAGCTGAGCTCTCTTATCCCAGAGAAAACCTGGATGGAAAGCACTCAGCATACACAAAAAAGACCATGCATGGGTATGTTGCCCGGAAACTTGAAGAAGACAGTAGAAGTGACACGAAGCACAGCCTCTCTTGGACACAAGACTTCTACATCACATCACACTTTGAAGGCTATGCGTTTACAATCATCCAGGAACAGGAGACTGCCTCAAAATACCTGGTGAACAAGAGAGACAGTGACGCTCTTGTAATCCCACGGTGAAAGACATTACGCATGTGATTAGCAGCTGTCCTCAAATGTCGTTACGCTATTATCTCCCTATGCGACACGATGTTGTCGCTAAAACAATTCACAGTGCTATCCACAAAAAAGACTGTCCTGAAATAAACTCAGGAAATGCGTCTGTTATGGAATACATTCATAAACACCAATAGAAGGAATATTAGTAGAACAGTCCCATCAAAACCTCTGTCAAATGTAAGCATAATAGGCCGGATATTGTTGTTTGTTGTTAAGATTAGCTATCCTGCAGATATAAATATATCTTTGAAAATCAAAGAGAAAGAGGATATCTATGGACAGCTGCTTCGAAACCTCCAACTTCTGTACCCAAACTATGAATTCATATTCATACCAATAATAATTGGAACACTAGATTTTGTTAGTAAATGCTTGTTAGTAAAAGCGGAGTCTGGATAAACTGGGATTTTCAGAAAGAGAAATTGACCGGCTAATTCGTACATTACAAGTCCAATCTGTGAGTGGAACAGTAAAAATATGCAAAACTTTTCTCAAGTTCGAAATGTGAATTTGTCTGAGTTAACTGCATTCCAGAGATGGATCCTTGTATCTTTGTTGGAAGCCGGCTCCCTCCTAGGTGGGGGATTTATAATAATTAAAAAAATAGAAGAGACATGCATACATACATACACACATACATAAATGTGTATGTATATATATATATATATACATATGTATATATATATACATATATATATATATATATATACATATATATATATATATAAAATTAGAGATAAAACCACTATTAGGCAACTCAAACAGTGATAGACATAAACCAAAACATAAAAAAAAAAATAATATAATTAACATAATATATAATATACTATATAAAATATAAAATTTATAATTTAAATTTTAAATTTTTTAATTTATATTTTTTAATTTTTATATTTTTAAGCTTAAATTTTTTTTTTTAGTTGCCTAATAGTGGTTTTATCTCTAATTTAATTTATACTGTGAAATTTGATTTAATCCTAAATCTAATCTTTCCCTGTAAGTTTGGATATACTCCCTAATATTATATATGTATATATATATATATATATATATATATACCAGCACGGACAGTGAACAGGTCGCGGATTTTAGCGACGAAAATATTTTGACAAATTAAACTTAAATGTTGGAGTGAATCGAACGGCCTTTGTGTGTTTCTTAAATGGCTTATAAACACCTTCCACGCTGCAATTGTTTTCGTTTCAGCACACGATCTCAGATCAATTACTTGCTATGCGAGTACATCTCCGTAATATATATATATATATATATATATATATATATATATATATATATAATATATATATATATATATATACATATGTATGTATGTATGTATGTATGTAGGGCTTAAAATTTTTCTAGTAAAATTTACTGGCAACAATAGGATCACGTTTATTTACTTTGGGGAACTTCTTACGGCGTACTTTTCATAGCTCCTCTACGGGTATCAGCAACCGAATGCTATCGTACAGTAGGACTTTTCCTTGTAGGCATGAGTGTGTGTGTGTGTGTGTGATTATGTGCGTAAGTGTTTAGTAGTTACTTCCTCTGACTAGTCTTTCTGGTAGATCACTGAATAACAAGTTTTTCAGTTCCGTTTTCACTTATGTCCACTTCGCAATGGTCGTCTAGACTCTAGAGATATGCTCTCGCTAGATTAACCATCGTTCCAGAGTCGAGGCTAAGTGAGAGATTTTTGTGGTAAATTTGAGTTGGAGACGATTGCCCCATTGTTGTTGTTGTTCTTATTTAAACCAACATCAACTCTGATCGAGATGAGAGACATTTATTCAAAGAGATTCCACCCGTGACATTTTCGCCAGTTATTCAGAAATATTCTTTTATTCTTTTACTGGTTTCAGTCATTTGACTGCAGCCAAGCTGGAGCACCACCTTTAGTTAAACAAATCAACCCCAAAACTTATTCTTTGTAAGCCTAGTACTTATTCTATCGGTCTGTTTTGCCAAATCGCTAACTACAGGGACGTAAACATACCAACATCGATTGCCAAGCGATGGTGTGATGACAAACACAGAGACACAAATACATACATAATACATATATATATATATAATATATATATATATATATATATATATATATATATATATATATATATATATATATAGATATATATATAATATATATATATAATATATATATATATATATATGTATATATATATACATATACACATATACACTCATACACACATGCACACATGCATATATATATATACATATATATATATATATATATGTATGTATGTATGTATGTATGTATGTATGTATGTATGGAAATAGGCATGACTGTGCGTTAGGAACCTTGCTTCCCAGCCACATGGTTCCTGGTTCAGTCCCACTGCGCGGTACCTTTGGCAAATGCCTTCTACTATAACCTCGGGCCGACCAAAGCTTGTCAGTGAATTTGGTAGAAGGAAACTGAAAGAAGCCCATTTTATATATTAATGTGGGCGGGGTCTGTGTTTGTTCCTCTCCACCGCTTGATAACCGGTGTTGGTGTGTGCACGTCCCCGTAACTTAACGGTTCGGTAAAAGAGACCGACAGAATAAGTACCTGGCTTTAAAAACAAAAGTACTGGAGTTGATTCATTTAACTAAAATCTTTCAAGGAAGTGCCCCAGCATGACCGCTGTCTAATGACTGAAACAAGATTAGATAAAAGAAAATATATCATTCCTTTTCTGGGGCAATTAAATGGTACCCGAGTTAGATTAGGCTTTTATTTCTCAGGTCTGATCAATCCATTGACAGAAAATCGGGAAGGAGGATCAAAACAGTTTTTGAGTCCTGTAAAGGCAGGTCCTTTCAAAATTGAAGGGAGCTGTCAGATTTTTTAGTTTTCACTTTTGGGATATGTGGGTGGGGGTGTGGATGGAGGGTTTTGCAGATAATCACGAGCCCCTCCTTAGCTCTTCAGGACCAAGATTGACGTAGCGGCTGAATTCCAAACCTCAGAGGATCAAAAGCGGCGTAGTCTATGCTTCGCTAACGAGGTTATGATAACGACGAAGACGATGATGACGACAACGATGCATTTTTTTTATGTCGAGCAGGCATAAGATAAACGTTGTGTTTCCGTTTTGATAATCCCATATTTTTGTATATTTTTGTATACGTTATCTAATACGGTATGATAAAAATATAAGGACCTTTGGCTGCTATTTCTAGCACTCCTTCTCTATCTGTCTGCGTCTCTCTCTCTCTTTCTCTCTCAGGTGTCATTATTTAGTCTCAGCTCAGCTCTGTATGAGCAGACTTGAGACTAAATAACAACGCCCAACAGAGAGCTTCCTTGCGGTCGCTCGGTGTGCTAGAAATAACAGACAAATCTCCCTTAAGACATTTTAAAGGCATTTCAACATTGAAAATTCCTTCGCTTTTTAAGACGCTAGAATAGGATATGAGGGACGTTGCTCTTTCCAGCAAATCGAGCAGCCATGTTACAGTCTCTCTCAGTGGTGGCGTAGTTAACTGATGGTGGTCGCTATGGGGCACTGGTAACGATGATTGGTGTTATCACCCATCATTGATAACAACGTTGAATTGAAACACAAGATACTTATGGCAAACTTCAACATTATTAAATCACTAAAAAATGAAAAAGAAAAGAAAAAAGAAAAATTGGACCCTTTTTTTCCGCACATAGCTTCACTGAGAGAATAAAATAAACCTTGAAATGTTAAAGGTTTAGAAGTGAGATAAAACTTATTAAAGGGAAGATGAACCGCTCGATTGCATTAAATGTCTCCAGTGAGAAAACTATTTGACAGGGATGGTTAGTTCATCGTAAACCTTAACGATGGGTATTATCCACTATCTTATCTTCTCCCATTATGAAGAAAGATTTTAATGTCGCTCCTTTATCCCAGCTGCTGATCTTAGCGCTCAGATAAGACATCATGCTGTCAGTTATCTACATTGGTAAACATGTAAACATTGCCGGGAGCATTTCAGCGCTATGGCTTCCTTAAAAGCTTTATTTATCAGATAAGAGATAAAGGTCTCGTTATTGGATAATAGAGGGGTTCAGTGGCCAATAAAAAACACTTTGGGAGATTAGATACTATGGGTTTTGTTGTATGTTGCTTGATGTTTTGCGGGTTTTGGGGTTTCTTTTTGTTTTGCATTTTGTGACTTTTTCGTTTCATTTTACATCTATTTGCTGTAGTATATTAGCTAAATTTCATATCTAGTTTTCGCTTTGATACATGCATACATACATATATACATACATACATATATACATACATACATACATACATACATACATACATACATACATGCATATGGATACATATACATTAACACGCTCACAGATATATATGTATATATGTGGCTATATATGGGTGTATATATACACATGTGTATAAGTTTATATACACACATATATATACAAACACTTATATACATATATACATACATACAAGCATGCATACATACATATACATATATATACATATGCACACACACACACACACACACACACAGAAAACGATGATTGCTTAATTGAATAGCTGTCACTTTATAAGGAAATAATGTTTTTCAGGAAAAGCATTCTCCAAATTCTTTTCTTGATACTTTGTTTTTTCTTTTCTTCATTTTCCTTTTCCTTTAATTTCCCTTTTCGTAAAATAATTCATGTTTAGTTCCTTTATCTTCGAGAGCAGAGGCGGTGGCGACAGTGGTGTTGATAGTTATAGCGGTTGAAGTCAGACCGAGAAGAAAGTAATACACATATTGTTTAGTTACTATACAATGAAATGCTTATGTAACAATACTCCCGTGAAAGTTTGTATTGTTTAACTATGAGATTTTTGAGAACAATTTAATTGTCATCTAACATTTGACCTCTTGAGAAGTAAACTGAGTTCATTTCGGTATGAATCAGTATCTAATAATAAAGATGCTTATGCTGTGACAGAATCGTTAGATCATCGAACAAAAACTGCTTTACGATGTTATGTTTCTGCTTTTTAACGAACGTTCTAAGTTCAAATCTCGCCGGAGCTAGCTTCTACAATTATTATTCTGGGCAGTGCCACCTTAAGTTTATGGGCACGCTGGGCAGTTATCTGGGGGCTGCACGGGTCTAGGGAGCCAATTATGATTTATATATGCTGTGGTATACTGTCAATGAATAAATACTATAGGCCTAAGTACATTTATTTGTCCGGGGCCTCACGGATCTATATATGCTGTGGTTTACTGTCAATAAGTATATATTATAGGCCTCAGTACATTGATTTACCCAGGGACCTCACAAGTGTAGGGACCCAATTATGATCTATTGTGATTTATTGTCAATAAATACTATAAGCCTCAATGCATTAATTTATTTGGGAACCTGACGGATCTAAGAAACAAATTATGATCTCTATATGCTGCGGCTTACTGTCAATAAATAAATATTATTGGCCTTAGTGCATTGATTTGTCCGGAAGCCTATATGCTACTGTGATGGCCCTGATTCGAGGGTCAATAAACTGACACACCAGCAGTCTGCTGGACTGGATAAAATTGAATGTTCTCTTCTCGTCCTTAGAATTTAGTGCTTGTTTTTATGTAAGAAATCAGTTTTAAATATTCTATTGTTTAGTAGCCACTCACGAGTGGGTTTGGCTTGGTTTGGAGATTGCACTCTGACTTTACAAGTTGTTTTCTCTCTCTCTCTCTCTCTCTCTCTCTCTCTCATACACACACTCTCTGTATTTATATATATATATATATTATATATATATATATATATATAGGCGCAGGAGTGCTTTGGGGGAAGTTGCTTGCTTACAACTACATGGTTCCAGATTCAGTCTCACTGCGTGCAACCTTGGGCAAGTATCTTCTACTATAACTTCGGGCCGACCAAAGCCTTGTGAGTGTATTTGGTAGACGGAAACTGAAAGAAGCCCATCGCATATATATATGTGTGTGTGTGTATGTGTGTGTACATGTATGTCTGTGTATGTTTGTGCGTCTATGTTTGTCCCCCCCCCCCGCCAACAACTGATGCTGGTGTGTTTACGTCTCCGTAACTTAGCGGTTCGGCAAAAGAGACCGATAGAATAAGTACTAGGCTTACAAAGAATAAGTCCTGGGGCAAGTGTCTTCTGCTATAGCCTCGGGCCGACCATAGCCTTGTAAGTGGATATGGTAGACGGAAACTGAAAGAAGACACCTATGTCCGGCATTCGCCATGATAAATCGCTAGCCACTAAACCGTTTCTATTTTCTATCCCTGTTTATTTCTGTGTCCCTTTCTGTGGAAGAGCGTAGGCTTGAAACGTAAAATACTTTCTCACTTGCCGAGCATTTAACTAATACATCTGTTTGTTGTTTACACACCCGTCTTCGTCTTTTTTTTGTAAATTCGCACTATAGATGCATACATACATACATACATACATATATATATATCCATGTATATATATATATTATATATATATATATATATATATATATATATATTATATATATATATCCATGTATATATATATATATATATATATATATATTATATATATATATATATATATATACATGGATATATAGGTACAGGACGTTACCAATGGTGCAAACCATATGGAATACGTAAACAAACGGGTAAATCTGGAAAAGAGGGCAAGTAAACGCAGAGAAAGCTTTCGTCAGCCGTTGACTGTCTACCTACCGCTCGTTTCGAGCATTCAACGACAATGACAGTAGCAGCATGATAAAGTGATGGTTTGTTGCCAACTCAATGTGACAGTCCGAGGAATGAGAAGAATGCTACTGCAACTGTTTAAGTCTCTCTGAGAGATTTAGAAATGCAATATTTCTAATTTTGTTGATCAGTGAATTTATTTCACTTGAAATGCTATAAGTTTTCAAAGGTGAATAAGCATCGACAGCTAGCAAGCCAAGCTACTCCAGACTGATGCAGAGAAATGACGATAATTCCTGGGGTTAAATAGTAGTAGCAATTCCTCCCTTTCCTGGGATTGCCACATTAAGTTGGCAACATACATACATTCATATATATATATATATATATATGTATTATACACATTCGCGCGCGTCTGTGTGTGTGTGTATCAAAACAGGAGATTGGAAAAAAAAAACTTGTTAGTATTATTTATTCACCATTATCATGTTTCACTTGTTAGCAAGAGTTAAAAAATTATACATGTAGGAAAAAACATGTAAGATATCTCCTACTAGAAATTCTCCATATAGAGTATCAAAGATTATAACTCAGTCTACATGCTATGTGTGTGTGTGTGCATGTGCATGTGTGTACGTGTGTGTGTGTGTGTAGTGAGTTTGATTATATTTGTAATTGTCTTACCACCACCACCACATGACAACCGGTGTTGCTTTGCTTGCGTCCGCGTAACATTGTAGTGCGACAAAAATGGCCGATAGAGTAAAAACCAAAAGACCATTTGTTGGCCAAAACCCGTCAAGGCGGTGCTCCAGCAAGGCCGCAGTCCATTGACTGGAACAAGTAAGAGACAAAAGATAACAGATGCTGGATTAGGAAATGATAGTCATAGATGTGCAAAAGATGAAATGGTGATGGATAGAACTCTTTTGATTTTGGGTCAGTCTGATTCGAGTTAAAGAACACCTGGTATTAATTTATCGACTCCTGAAGAGACTAAAATGAACAATGAGCTGTATTGGATTTTAACTGAAATGGTACCTTATTTATCGATCCCGAAAATATGAAAAGCAGAGCACCGGGCGTTCATTTTGATGGTGTAACGACTTTACCAATTCTTCGGTTGCGAAAATATCCAAGATAATATTTTACGATATTTTACAGCATTAAAATAAACGCCCGTCATATAATCGTATTCCTTGTCAGTAAGTCCTTCATCTTTTGCACATCTATGACTATCATTTCCTAATCCAGCATCTGTTATCTTTTGTTTCTTACTTGTTCCAGACAATGGACTGCGGCCTTGCTGGAGCACCGCCTTGAAGGGTTTTAGGCCAACAAATGGTCTTTTGGTTTTTACTCTAACGGCCATTTTTGTCGCACTACAAGGTTATTTTACTGTCTCTGATTTACCCTCTTTATTACCGATTTCATAATTGGCACAAAGCTACATGTTTTAGCCAAAGTACATCCTCAAAATATCGACTTCATTACTTTATTTTAACCCCCACTCTTTTTTGCATTTTGTATTGCGGCCAAAATGAGGCATGCTGAGGCACCGCCTTGAAGGGTTTAGCCGAACAAATCAATACCAGAAGTTATTTTTTGTAAAGTCAAGTACTTATCCTATCGAATTCTTTTGACGAACTACTAAGTTACGAGAACGTAAACAATCCAATATGTGTTGTCAAGTGTTGGTAAGGAAGAACAACACTTACATACACACACGCACACATACACATTCACAAACATACATGCATACACACACACACACACGACAGGCCCCATGCAGTTTCGTTTTTTCAAATTCACTCACAAGGCATTGAGGTTATAGTTCAAGACATTTGCCCTGGATGCTGCAGACTTCTTAACTATACAGCTATGCCTGCACCTGGAATGATAAACGATGATATAAACCTCGGTGGAATTTAAACACAGAACGTGAAAGGAAACGGTTACATAATTCCCTTCTTGCCCCATCAGATTGGTGAACGACTCCCTCGGGACGTCTATTACGAATTCTACACGCTTATCATGACATGAAAAATGCTTGCGGAAAAATACAAACGTGGTCTCTCGTTACATAGTTACGAGTATTGTATACAAGACAACATCGTGTCGGCTATAGTAAAGTCTGAAAGAGTGAGAAAGAGAGAGAACAAAAGGAAAGAAGAATCGAGTTTTTTTCCTGAAAAGATATCATTCCTTATCAAGTGACAGCGATTCAATTAAACAATTTCATTCGCTCATTTGTTTAATTCACCTTATATGAATTAATGTTGAACCCAACGGTTGTGCGGATGTGTTTTTAATTTTGTGTCTGAGTGTGTGTATATATAAGTATCTGTGTGTATGTGTGTGCGTATGTGTGTGTTGATGAGGATTAGTTAGATACAGTGTAAGGCGACTGTTGTTATCGTATATTTATCGTATATATGTATGTATATATATGCGTGTGTGTGTGTATGAGTGTATATATATATATATATATATATATATATATATATATATATATATATATATATATATATATACGCGGATATCTGTAGAAAATTACGACTTGCTGTAGAAAATTCTGTAGAAAATTACAAGTACAGCGAGTACGAATCGTTAATCCGAAATAGAAGTAACTACACCCCTTCAATAGGTAAGAACAAAACTCTTGACCATTTCTGTGAATACGTCTCGAATTACCCATATCAATATATGCACAAACAAAAACACAAGCCAAACTTCGTCAAAAAAGAATGGGCTGAGCTGAACAAATTAAAAGATGATAAAACAATAAAAAAGAGGCTTATAAATGGAGTACAGTTGTCTTAATGGACACGGTACTATCAATATTAGAAGACACAACATATTATGAAAAGGTCCAACACTGCAGTCAGCAGAAAATAACGAGAAACCTAAAATCCACGCTAAACCTATACAGAGAAGAACTCACTGAGAAGGAATACGATTATATGACCAGCTTCGAAAGTAAATCCAATAAATTCTACGGTATTCCTAAGATACACAAAAGTGAGAAAATCAGTGACGCATGCAGGATAGCCACAGACAAAATAATCATGGTCCTTACTCCTAATGACCTCAAATTGAGACCTATAATAGCAGGTCTCGCATGCGAAACCCACCGTCTCAGTAACTTTTTAGATACCCCTTAAAGCTATTCCTCAAGCATATCAAAAGCTACATAAGGGACGACCTGGATATACTCAATTACCTCCTTAAAACAATAAATAAAAACACCCTTCTAGTATCCTTCTATGTAGTCAACCTCTATTCCAATATCCCCCCACAGCCTCAGAATAGAGGCAATTCAATTCTGGCTAGAGAATTTTGCCAATGAACACCCACATCGCATGAAAAAGAATTCGTAATAGAAGGGCTAAAATTGGAGAATAACTACTTTGTCTTCAAAGACTTCTATCGACAAATTCGGGGACTGCGATGGGTACGAGAATGGCCCCTGCCTTTGCTAACCTAGTTATAGGATATCTAGAAATCAGTCTTCATCGTAAGGTACTAGAAAAATACAGCAATCCATTCTTCCTCTACATAAAAAACAACTGGAAGAAATATCTAGATGACTGTTTCATTCATTGGCATGAAAGTATAGAGAGACTTAAAGAATTTCAAGCATTCATAAATGGACTTGACGTAAACATTCAATTCACGGTGGAATATAGCCATCAACAACTTCCTTTCCTCGACAACCATAAGCCCTATCATACATCTCCACGCACAACCCTCTTAACAATGAAGCCTTCGACACCATCCTTCAAAACCTTCCCCGACTAAAAAGGGACCACAGAATGAATTTAATCCTCCAAACGCACACCGTCATAAAGAGCAAAAGACAGCCCAAATCTATGAAAAGTCTCCTAACACAAGTCCGAATAGGCTTGACAACAACACTGAAGCCGTCACTAGAAAAATGCGGAAGGCCTAACTGTATATACGTCAACCTAATTGAGGGATCAGAGTTCTCATTCTAACAGGGTCAATGTTTTACAATGAAAGCAACTTCACATATGCTTTGGAGAACCTGATATATGTATTAACTTCTTCTGGGTGTCGAGAGCAATAAATAGGCCAAACAAAAACAGTCTACATCATAGGATGGCTCTACATAGATCCCAGATCAAAATTCGGAAATACAGAAAAATAGCATCAGCGAGCACATCGACATTTGCGCCGATAACAATCAACTCAGCTTCAGAATTTTTCCCCTCTGTCAATTCAGGGACGATGCAGCCTGTAGTCAGCGCATTAGTAAAGAGTTATATTTTATCACCAAATATAAACCGCTTTTGAATTGTTTTTCATGCTTTACTCTAAGTTGAAATTGTCGCAATGCCTGAAACCGGCACTAAAATGTTCATGATAAAATTATTTTAGCATTTTCTACCTTGTCTTATTTTCCTTATATATATATATGTGTGTGTGTGTGTGTGTGTGTGTGTGTGTGTGTGTGTGTGTGTGTGTGTGCGTATGTGTGTGTGGATGTGTGTCTGTGTATGCAATATTTCATATATATATATTTGTTTCAGTCATTAGACCGCAGCCATGCTGGGGCACTGCCTTGAGGTTTTAGTTGATTGAATCGACCCGCCTTGTACTTATTCTATCGGTGTCTTTTGCCGAACCGCTAGGTGGAGACATATACAGACACAGAGGCATACACACATGGATATATATATATGCCAATAGATATATACGACGGTTTACTTTCAGTTTCCATCTACCATGTCCACTTACAAGGCTTTGGTCGACTGATATATCCCGCATTATGACGACGTATGAGTGGCCCGTACGGCGTACCTCAGCGACTGACACTGCTTGCTGTGTCTACTCACTATTTATTAGTAATGGAACAGCCCACTTCTCACTTGGGGGTTTCCACCACAACACCTCCCTCCTTTGAGATTCTTTCTTTTTTCACACAACTTTATTATTTTGTTTTTCAGAATGCCGCAGGTAGTGTCAGTCTACATTGTTTACCGGTTGCGCTACTAACATATGGCGACCTGACTTAAATCCTTCCCACGAACTTATTAATATTTTTTTCCACACAGAAGTATTTTTCCCTTCAGGATGCCGCAGGTATTACCAGTCTGCATAGTTTACCGGTAGCGCTACTAACACATAGCGACTTAACTAAAATCCTTCGAACTGATTTATATTATTTTTCACTGTGTGTAGTTCAGTTCTGTGTTAGTCTTATCTGCCACTGCGTGTAGTTCGTCTCCTTGCCGCCACTGATATGTCCCGCATTATGACGATGTATTTCGCCGTCTGCATGACTGGCCCATACTGCGTACCTCGCCGACTGACACTGCTTGCTGTGTCTGTCCACTATTCATCAGTGATGGAACAACCCGCTTCTCACTTGGGGCTGTCCGCTACAACATCGATATGAGGCTATAGTAGAAGACACTTGCCTAAGATGCCATGCAGTGTGACTGAACCTGGAACCATGTGGTTGTGGGGCTGCCATACAGTTTCCGCCTATCGAAGTAACTGACTAGGTATTGGTCGGCCGTACGCTATGTTGTTTGTTTCTTCTTGAGCCATGCCTGGCTCATAAGGGCCGGTTTCTCGGTTTCCTTGGCGTATAGGTTCTCCACCTGGACGGGACGCCGGTCCGTCGTAGGTGAGCTGCAAGATGCAGGAGGAAAGAATGAGAGAAAGTTGTGGCGAAAGAGTCAGCAGAGGTTCGCCATCACTTTCTGCTGGAGCTGCGTGGAGCTTAGGTCTTTGGCTCATAAACACACACATCGCCCGGTCATAGATTGGAACCCGCGATCCCTCGACCACGAGTCCGCTACTCTAATCACCAGGCCATGTGCCTCCACGGCCGTAGGCTAACCTAGAATGCATTTGCCCAAGGTGTTGCACAGTGGGATTGAACCAGATACCAATTAGGTTGCGAAGCGAACTTTTTAAACACACAGCTATGCCTGCGCCTATGTCCTTTCTTTCTTTTTATGTTACGGTAGTGTGCGACTTGAGAGATTTGACTTCTATTTCCTACAGATCGAGCGACCACGAAGAGGTTCCCTCGTGCGCTTGCATAAATACCGTAACGCACTATGGCAGTTCTAATCGACGACGCTCCCTTCCTACACATCCGTGGCCCTATTCCTGAGTTAGAAATCAATAACAAGCATTTCTCGACATACGACTTACTCAACTAACGACCACCCACAGCTGATACCGTTTATATTCCCTCGCGCGCGCGCACGCACAATTTCTCTTGGCATTCCGCAATCACAGAGCAGCGTCTTACGATCACCCGCAGCTAAGAGGATTTATATATTCCCGCAATCGCACGCGCTATTTCTCTTGGCATTCATCGTGATTCAACATTCAAAATCAAATGTTTCTTGCGTGCGCGGTCATGCGTATCTGTGAAAAGTATCATCATCATCATCATCATCATCATCATCAATCATCGTCAATGTCATCGTGCTTTCTCCCCAAACTGTTTCTACATCAACAGTCATAACGCAACAACGCTACCACCCGTCAAAGCAGTGTTTTTTAAGATGATGTGTGACAATGTTTTCGCGATTCTAAGTTAATGTTATATACATATATATACATTATAGGCTCAGGAGTGGCTGTGTGGTAAGTAGCTTGCTTACCAACCACATGGTTCCGGGTTCAGTCCCACTGCGTGGCACCTTGGGCAAGTGTCTTCTACTATAGCCTCGGGCCGACCAAAGCATTGTGAGTGGATTTGGTAGACGGAAACTGAAAGAAGCCCGTCGTATATATGTATATATATATATGTGTGTGGGGGGGGTTTGTGTGTCTGTGTTTGTCCCCCTAGCATTGCTTGACAATCGATGCTGGTGTGTTTATGTCCTCGTAACTTAGCGTTTCAGCAAAGGAGACCGATAGAATAAGTACTGGGCTTACAAAGAATAAGTCCCGGGGTCGATTTGCTCGATTAAAGGTGGTGCTCCAGCACAGCC
>NC_043011.1:4703480-4708480 GCF_006345805.1 Octopus sinensis | reverse complement strand
GTCAAATAATATACTGAGCGGGAAGGCGAAAGTAGTTTTGCGATTAAACAAACATTTAGATAAGTTCAAATATGTTTGCAGTACACGATGCTGACGATAGCCAAGAAGCTAGAAAGTGAAGGTGACGGGTGACGATATCATGAAAGTATATTATTTGCTGAGCCATTTCCTTAATGAAATAGCGCGGATCAATCGATTCTCATTGAACTGAACAGGTCGGCTGGAACATGAAGAGTCTTAGAGGTTCTTGAATCGTGAAAACCATCTCTGTACAGTTCCTCCAGTAATGGTGCCTTTGCCTTCTCTACACACAGCACAAATATCTAGCGCAGTTTTGGCAGCTTTGGAACCTTGATTAAAAGCGAAGAGAAGCAGCTGCAGAAAATGTTCATTTTTTTTTATGCTTGGCACTTCATCGTCACATGTCTGAAAAGAGATAAAATTTATTCTAAATTTCAGAAATGGTAAACAAAAGTTGTAGAGGAAGAATACAGCTACAAAGCAATATAAAAGATTGCGATACAAAATATTTTCCGCGTTAATTGAAATAACATTTGAAAGAAACAAAAGAATTTATCTGACAACCCTGTGCGATATCTAACAAAATATCGCATGTGCAATGGATTACTGTATATCATATAACCCAGTGTATGACCTTTCTAGACGCTTCAGTAAAAATTATGGCTATGTCTAGTATTTAACGTATCACACTAAACAACATCGCCTACTATCCACGCCAATACGATGGTGTAAGCGATCGTATATCCGTGGTGACGGAGCTTTTAAGAGCAAGTGCATAAAATGGGTTTCATTGCGTGAAACAGATGACTCCTGGATATGATGCCGTCACTCACAGACACACTCTAGCTTCTAACCCAAGACGTTTTGTGTCGTCTCATTACCTATTCCGCCGCTATAACAATGGTTTCTGCTCTTCGAAACTAACTAGCTCTATCCCACCTCTAATCATACACCTTCAGTTCAGGCCTCGCTCTCCTCCTCTTATTTCCCATACTGTGTCCAATCTTTCATGCATGCAATAACCACAATACTCAGTTCCATAGAACGGTGGAATTTGAACCCAGAACGTAACGGCAGACGAAATACCGCTAGCCAGGCGTGCTAACGATTGTGCCAGCTCGCCCGCCCGCCCGCCTTTATTATAATAATAATAATAATAATAATAATAATAATAATAATAATAATAATAATAATAATAATAATAATAAATACCCTGATGTAATACCAGGCACCGACTCTCATGGCTTCTCATCTTACTTGATTGAAAGTGTTATTTTGTACATGTTTTGTCTTAGTGTAAAAGGCGGGCTACGGCAAATATTCTGCTCAATACCACAGATTTGCTTGTCAGTTGTTTGACCTTAACCAGTTGAGTATGTCCCTTGGTGGCTGACAATATGCTCGTCTCTGATCATGAGCAGAAGTAGTGGGTAGCATCATAGACATTTGTGGAGAGGATTTCTTTGGGGTTTGAATAATTCACCTCTGGAAAGATGGATGTTTCGTTCAACAGCCTTAAACAAGCCTTATTCAGGGACCTTTTCAGCGGGATGAACTACTCAACTTGAAAAAAGTTCTAACTGGGCCACACATGCAAGGTTATGCGTTGTTTATCTTGATATGAGATCACCATGTCACGCACATATGTTTGTAATGCATGTACCTGAGGCACCCTTATCAGACGGATAGACATCATGGGTATACTGGGCCTCGTATGTATTTTCATTATAGACATTTTTCTCTTTTAAAATCTTGTATCGTGATTGGTTTATGTAAAATTACCCCAAGGTCAATGTTTCACCTGTATAAAACGCAATGCGAAACTTCCACTTATAAGTTGGCAATTAGCAAAAATTTACTGAGACTTTTGCACGATACTGTATATATATATATATATATATATATATATTATAATATATATAAATAATCAAAATAAGCAAGGTATCCAAAGGTAATGCAGTACGATCGTTATGTGACTCCATTTAATTAAACGATGCAAGTATTACATCAGTTTTAAAATGTAGAGCAATCTTCAGCTGCATATATATATATATATGTATATATATATATAATGTATCATGTATGTATGTATATATGTATATATATATATATGTATGGTATATATATATATATATATATAATATATATATATAATATATATATATTATATATATATATATATATATATATATATATATATATATATATATATATATATATATAATATATATATATATATATATATATACATACACATATAATGTTCACTGTTCTCCTTTATTTGCCAATGCAATGAAACAATTACTATACAACAATAATTGAGTAAAGAGAATAAGTTTACTTAAAAAGTACAACCGAGCCTGGACAGGAACACAGAAACAATTTGGAATTCTGTAAATATCTTGATTCATAAATTTTTCACTTCGTCATATAAATAGTCTCAATTCCTCTTTAAAAAAAGAGTAATTACTTCCTTTGCCTCTGATAATAACAACACTAATTACCTCACCTTAGATTATTTAGATTTGCGAAACAACTTTCCTGTTAGTGACATGGACTAAAATCTCCTTATAATACCATGAAATTGTAATATTTTACTAATCTCTCAGTCACGATTAGCAAAAGCGAAACCGGATGACGATGGAAATATTTTAACTCATGGAAAAATATATGCATTCTGTGTATTTTCGTTCTCATACTTTTCACTACACACAAGTGCACGCACACGCACGCGAACAGACACCACCACCATCACCACCACCACACATCACACACATCACACACACACACACACACACACACACACACATACACACACATAAAATTCAGGGTCACTGATGGGGCAGTTCGATCATGTTCTTGAGCAGAGCTTTTCTGAGATAAGCTCTACCCAAGAACAACACCTCTCATTACTCGGAGGAGTCCACTTCCCCATCAATGACCCTGAATTGTGCCAGAGGATCTATGTCGTATATGAGATCATCTGTGGCACATGTGGCGCATCCTACATCGGAAGCACGACAAGAAAACTGCAAATACGCATTAAGGAACACATACAGGCAGACACTTCCGCGAAGAAACATCTACGGAAATGTCAGACCCAGGAATTCACAGAACACCTCAAGGCGACACAGCGGAACAGGGGCAGCCTTAGAATCTCTGAGGCCATCCTCATACACCAAAAGAAACCCCAAGATCAACAATAGAAGCAAAGTTATAGAAAGCTAGCTGGTTGCTATAGCAACACCTTTCCGCACATGTCCACTCCACACACACTTACACACACGTACATCGGCAACATTCGTCTATTTCTTGAAAATGGGGTCATAACCCCGAAATATTTAATACAAGGTAAGTCTACATTAATTCACATATTTGTTTTCTTGTGATTTATCTTGCATTTACTTCGCATTGTTTTGACCTTACCCACGAACTTATGCAATATGTATGTATGTATGTATGTATGTATGTATGTGCTAATGTTATATATATATATATATATATATATATATATATATATATATATATATATATATATATATATATATATATAGTTGGGGATTTATAGAAAAACAAAAGACGAAGACAGGTGTATGAACAACAAGGAAGTTTATTAGTTTGACGCACGGGAAAATGAAAAAGTATTTTACGTTTCGAGACTATGCTCTTCAACAGAAAGGAATAAAAGAAAATAAAAAAGAGAGAAATAAAATAAACCTGTAAATTTCAGCGGTCCAGCATATATATTCTCTTATACATATTGTACTTATTGTATCATATTACTCCTTTATGTACACTCCTTTAAGTACATTGTTTTGTTCTATATTATTATGTTTGACCTTAAAGTTTCTTATGTAGTGGTTTAATAAAGTATGTGATTGGGTATTATCTGGTAGTTGATATTTGATTTGGATATATTTCTCCATTTTCTTATTTGTATATATATATATATATATATATATATGTATGTATGTGTATATATATTTACCGTTGTTTTCTTGAAAATCTCTTTCATGTGCATATATTATCATGCAACAGTATATGAAACATTCATACATGAGATGCGTAGGACATTTCATGTATCAATGTTTGGCTATATTGCAAACTCGTTTCTTTGGAACCATACTTAAAACATAGATTTTCACATTGATTTGCATCAAAAGGTTCCTTGCACAGTGATTAGTCTCGACGAAATAGTTTCACCAAAATATCACTGTTTCAAGAAAAAATTTGGAAGTAATCCGATAGAACAAGCGAGCCATAAAACTACATTTATTTATTAATATTCTTCGCTCTCTTTCACATTTTTCATATCATGCAGAATAATTTCTCTTCACAGCCTCACATTCACTATTAATTGAATTCTGCTATTTTATTATTAAAAGCAATGACCTGGTAGAATCATTAGAGCACCAACCAAAATACTTTGTTGCATTTCATCCGGCTCGTTACGTTCTGAGTTCAAATACTGTCGAGGTCATCTGTTTTTTTTATCAATTCGGGGTTGATAAGTACCAGTTAAGCACAGAAGTAATAAACTAACGCCCTCTCGTGAAGTTTCAGGCATTGTTCCTATAACAGAAAATATTATTAAGGCACCGATCTGGTGGAATCGATAGCACGCTGGGTAAATGCTAAGCGGTATTTCGTCTGCCGCTACGTTCAGAGTTCAAATGCCGCTGAGGTCGACTTTGCCTTTCATCCTTTCGGGGTCGATTAAATAAGTACCAGTTATGCACTGGGGTCGATATAATCGACTTAATCCGTTTGTCTGTCCTTGTTTGTCCCTTCTGTGTTTAGCCCCTTCTGGGTAGTAAAGAAATAGGTATTTCTTCTGTTTTTTACGTTCTTACGTTCAAACCTGGCTACAGCCACTTTTCCTTTGCATTCCTTTGGGGGTCGATAAAATAGTGTACTGGTCAGGTAGTGGAGTCGATGTAATCGACTTGTCCACACCCCTTCCCTCAAAATCGCTGGCC
>NC_043011.1:4683480-4700980 GCF_006345805.1 Octopus sinensis | reverse complement strand
TTCTATGCACATGTGTATATATTTATTTAGACGTGGATATATATATATATATGCTAATATGTATACATTTGTGTGTCTGCCTTGCTTACATTTCGTTTACGACGATCTACATACAGCGTTGTTACAGGGCGGAAATACACGTATGTGTGTGTTATTTATAACATATATAAACAATGTATGCATGTACGTATGTACGTACGTATGTATGTGTTTGTGTGTGTCTGTGTGTCTGTGTGTGTGTCTGTGTGTGTGTCTGTGTGTGTCTGTGCATACATATACGGTTGTACATATGTATGTATAAATATGCATATATTGTGTACGATTGTCTATATATGCACACACACACACACAGATGTATATAAGCTGCATATATGTGTACATATGAATATGTGTGTGTGTGTATGTGTGCGCACGTGTGTAAACAAATATGCGTGTGTGAGTGTATATGAGTTGTATGTGTGCCCTTCTGTTTTAACTCTTTTCATTTTCTTCAGTTAAGGAGCCGGTCTCCAACCACGAAACAAGGTTCCCTCATTAGGCAAAAACAACAGCAACAATTAGTTAGGTGCATATGGTCCTTATATAAGTCATTCGTTTTTTTACTTGCTTGCCGTTCCCTATATGTGTGTATGTGTGTATAATTGGATAATAATAATAATAATAATAATAATAATAATAATAATAATAATAATAAATAATAATGATGATAATGGTAATAATAATAATAATAATAATAATAATAATAATAATAATAATAATAATAATAATAATAATAATAATAATAAAAACATGTAATGAAAAGAAATATTACAAGTAACTGCAGAATATGTGGAGATGGACAAGAAACAATAAATCATATTATCTCTGGCTGCCCAGTCCTGGCTAAGAAGGAATATATTCACAGACATGACAGAGTTGGAACCTACATACATTGGAAGCTATGCCAACATTATGGAATAACAACAGAAAAAAGATGGTATAGGCACACACCAGAAAAGGTCACAGAAAACGAGAAAGCAACCATACTCTGGGATATGCCGATACACACAGATAGAGAAATTAAGGCCAACAGACCAGATATAGTTGTCAGAGATCATGAAGAAAAAAAATGCTTTCTAATTGATGTATCAATACCGGCTGATGACAACGTGTCTCTAAAAGAAGTGGAGAACTCTCAAAATACAAAGACCTGGAAATAGAGGTAACTAGAATGTGGAATCTGAAAACAGAAACAATTCCTATCATAGTAGGTGCATTAGGCATGATAAAAAAATATTCAGACAAATACATAACAAAAACACCAGGACTTACAAACACATATAACATACAGAAAATTGCACTACTAGGCACTGCACACATCCTACGCAGAACACTTTCCATACAATAACCATCAGAGCATCACAACAAATCACAGCACATACCCAAGGCACACAGAGCTGTGCTCGGTAGTGAAGTGAAAGCACGCTATAAAAATAAAACTACTGAATAATAATAATAATAATAATAATAATAATAATAATAATAATATAATAATAATAATAATAATAATAAATTTCTACTATAGACAAAAAGCCTGGAATTTTGGAGGAGGGGACTTGTCGATTACATCGACCCCAATGTTTCACTGGTACTTGATTTATCGACCCCGAAAGGATGAAACGCAAAGCCGAACCCGGCGGAATTTGAACTCAGAACATAGCGACAGGCGAAATACCACTAAGCATTTTGCCTGGTGTGCTAACGACTCTGCCAGCTTGCCGCCTTAATAATGATGATGATGATGATGATGATGATGATGATGATGATGATAATAATAATAATAATAATAATAATAATAATAATAATAATAATAATAATAATAATGATAATAATAATCATAATAATAATAATAATGATAATAATAATCATAATAATAATAATAATAATAATATCATTATGTATACACAGCTCACCGCCTTAACAACAATAACAACAACTACAACTACAACACTAATAATAGTAATAATAATAATAATGATAATAATAATATAATAAAATAATAATATAATAATAATAATAATAATTATAATAATAATAATAATAATAATAATAATAATAATAATAATAATAATAATAATAATAATAATAATAATAATAATAACAATAATTGTAATAATAATGAGTTTATTTTATGTTTAAATACTTACATTATGTATACACAGTTTCAACAGCTGATAACTCAATTTTCATTTTTTTTTTTTTCAGTTTTAACCCATTAAAAATAAGGAAAGGAACCATACTAAGCTTTGAACAAAGGAAATATGCCCTAAAGTGCTACGGGCAGCTTAAAAACGCAGTCGAAGTGCAAAGGAAGTTTAGGAGTGGGTTTCTGACAGATCCATCAATACGACTCGAATTAGAGCTGAGTACATGGAACTGTTCAGAGAGTCCACAAAAATGTTTCGCAAGGCCACGGATATCGACGAGCCCCACAAATCAAGTAACGGTACTAGAAACGTATTGTCAGAGTTCAAGGAAAACTGTGCAGCAAACGAGTTGTAAGATGGGAATTTTAAAAGCCACCGTATTTTGAACTGGAGTCATTGAAAGAGTTATATTCCAAGAATAGTCCATGATCTCAATGGAGATTATACAGACGGAAGAGTGGGGTTTTGCGAATGGTAAGGTATGTGGAAGATGCACACTTCTAACGAGGGTTATTAGGAGAGATAGAGATACGTTTAACGAACATGCCTCAATTAACCACCGCATTTGCACCTAATAAGGATCTAAGAATCTTCATATCATGGAAAAACTCTTGTTATTTTATTAAGAGTTATAGTGTGGTGCAGCTTTTCTCAAAAGCATTAACTGGATTATTGTTTTAAGCATTCAAGAGGACTTTGATGATGTGGAGTTTTATTTCCGGCATGATGGGGCTTTCTTATTCTACCATTATAAAGTTAGGGCCTACTTTCATGAGATTTTGCCGAAACAGATGGATTGGATGAAGAGGTTCTCCAGAACACCCTCTGCATTCACCGGATCTCACTCCACTTGCTTTTCTTTGATGGATATAAAGTTTACGGTACAAGACAGGTGACAGCCGTTGACTTGAGGGCAGCCATTGAACAAGAATGCGCACAAATATCGAACAAAACGTTCTTTGATGTATGCGATTCCAATGCTTCGCGTTATCAGCAATGCTTGGACCAGAAAGGCCTTAAATTTGAAAATAGGCGTTCTTAAAAATATCATTTTTTTGTATATAAAATGAAATGTATTTTAATAAATACAGGTTTTATAACAAGTCAGTGTGTGCACACATCTTGCTCGATATGATGAAAATGCTTTTATTACATAAATTTTAAAGCTGTACGACTTTCCACACATACATACATACATATATAACGGGAAGCTTTATGAAAATAAACAAAAGACGAAGGTAGGTGGAGTACAAACAAACAATTGTATTAGTATGGCGCTCAGGAATAGAAATAAAACAAGTCTTTTACGTTTCGAGCCCACTCTCTTCAACAGAAAGATACACAGAAAAGAAACACGGAGAGAAACAAGGAGAGAAAAAAAAATGCGTGCAGAAGCTAGCGATTCAACATGGCGATTCTGGCCAGAAGTCAGAGATCAAACGTGAGACGCAAGAGCGAAAATAGGGGAGATAACAGGGTCAAATGACTTCGCCCCAACATAAGGGTGCGTGTGTGTATGAGAGAGTGTATGTATGTATGATGTGATGTATAATGTCGTATGGTGTAGTGTAGAGAGGGGAGATGAGGGGGAGAGTGAGAGAGTGGAGGAGGAGGAGGGAGGGACATATATATATATATATATATATATATATAAATATATGTATGTATATATATATATATATCTTTATATATATAAAACTGAGAATGCGTGTCTGTCTGTCTGTATGTTTCCCTAAAACTTGAGAAATACACAACCAATTTCATTCAAATTTTATACATGCCTTACTTAGGGTCCGGGAAGTGTCATCGGCAAAAAAACTTTTTTACTTTTTGCCTAGAGCGAGCCCACAGCAATATCATATCTTCTCCACTACGATTCCTTAAAACTTGAGAACTACACAACCAATTCCATTCAAACTTTACACATGCCTTACTTAGGGTCCATGTAGTTTCATGGGCAAAAAAATGTTCAACTTCTTGCCTAGAGCGAGCCCATAGTAATATCATATCTTCTCCACTATTTCAGTATTACGTGTTAAAAGTGAAACAAAAACGTTTCTCTATTTTATGTCAGATATATATATATATATATATATATATATATACATATATAGATATAATCCCCCACAAAACGAAGAAAAGACACAAGAAAAAAACAACATGAGGACGTGGTACATGCAAAGTATTAGCAGACGCCTAGGGAAGGAAAGAAAGGTGGTTTTACATTCGAGCAAAGCTCTTCGTCAGAAACAGGAGACGGAGGAAAGTCCAAGAGAAAAGGAAGACGGGGGAAAATCGCTAACGATCCACATGTGGTTACATTTTGAAATATATATATATATATTTAAGTAGGTGAATGAATTATCCTATGTTTATCGTCAACATGGAAAATTCGTTTAACCGAAATATGCTGTCTGCGAAACATGTGTCGAGAGTAAAGGAATTTTGTTAACATCTTCGTTCGACTCCATTCTTTCATTTATATATATATATATATATATATATATATATATATATATATATATATATATATAGAGAGAGAGGAGAGAGAGAGAGAGAGAGAGAAAGATAGATAGATAGATAGATAGATAGATAGATAGATAGATAGATAGATAGATAGATAGATAGATAGATAGATATACACGTATTAAATATGTATATACGTATGTAATACAAGCCTTGGAACGACTTTTCGTCTTTGGTCGCATGTCCTATAGACGATTGCTGTGTCAGTCAAACTTGCTGGTTTTCCAGACTAAGTTTCACAAAAGTATAATTTGTTCTGCGAAGTGAGAAGAGATCAAAATATAAAGTATTTTTTGTATGTCTTGCATTCTGTTCCCTACAACCATCCAACTGATTTATTGCTATGGACGTCAAAGCATGGCTGTACTCGAGCAGGACGTCAAAACACAACGTCTGTCGATCAACTCACTAGAAATACTGCATACCTCCCCGAAGACCTCGTTAAAGTAATGTAGGGTCGAGGTTGATAGTGTACGCAAGTTAAAAAAAGTCCGAGCAAATTCAACCAGATGACGATGATATGTATATAAGTGTGTAACAATGCGTGTGTAATTGTGGTTATTGCGGTTTAACTTTTTGAACATTTTGTGCATTTCATTAATTTGATTAACAAATAAAAATAACTTATGAGATATAACGTCACCATTTTCAAGAAAGCCAAATTTTCATAATTGTTTTTTAGACATTTTGTTATATAATCCCGATGACCAGCCAAGCGTACACATGTAAACCAAAGGTTATATTTTATATGTTTTATTCGTTTCAGCCCTTTGATTGCGACGATGCCGGGGCACCACTTTCAAGGGTTTAGGCTGAACAAATCGAACCCAGTGCTTATTGTTACACGTGATACTTATTCTGTCGGTATCTTCTGCCGAAGCGCCGGTATCGTAAACAAACCAACACCGGTTGTCATGAGATGGTGGGAAGGCACAAACACATACCAAAGACACACACACACACACACACACACACACATACACACACAAACACACACACACATATATATATATATATATATATATATATATATATATATATATATATATATATATATATATATATATATGCTAATGTAGATGAATACCAACATTTCCGTGTGACATGTTTGAACAATTGTAAATATCTTATCTCATGAACCATTGGTTGCCTTGTTAACCTACAAATAAAGCCTATATATATATATATATATATATATATATATATATATATATATATATATATATATATATATATACATATACATATGACACAGTTTCCGTCGAGCAAATTCACTCATTCACTCGGAAGACCTTGGTCGGCTCAGCAGTAATGAGTTACACAAGGTGCTGTCCAGAGGGGCTGAACTCGAAACCACGTGGATGCAAAGCGCGGTTCTTAATCATACACCCATGACTGCCCAGGGTTTGCAAACTTACCATTGGTTGTTATTGATTTTCATCGTGCTGTTATTACCATTATTCATTGGTTCCAGTTGAAACCTATGATCAAAGGCAGGTCAAGCAATGACTGTCTCTATGGTGACAGGCTCTGACTCAGGAATATCTGAAGAAGTGGGCATGGTGGATTCTGTAGGAGCGCGAAGGGTTGTTTCTTGGCAGGTACGTCTGATGATGTATATACACCCATCACAGTGTTTGGGGATAATGAAGTCATAAACGCCGTTTCCTCTTCCAATTTTTTCTTCGTAGGGGTTCCATTTTTTCCTATTATATCGCAGGTGTTGGTATGTCTACATGCATGTAAGAATGTGTCTGTATGTAGAATTGTATGCCTGCAGATTTCTATAGATACATGTATATACACATATATGCATACATATCTATCTATGAATCTATCTATATCTGTGTTTCTCTATGTGTAGGTATGAATATGCGTGTGCATGTATGTATGTATGTCAGAGTGTAGGTATGTATATTTCTATGCCTGCACATAGGCAGGTATTTTATGTATATATGCTTGTCTATATACATGCATGTTTATGTTTTATGCATATATATATATACATACATACATACACACATACACATACACATGTGTATTTGTATGTATGCATGTATGTATACATGTATGCATGCATGTATGTATGTGTGTACGTATGTACGTATGTATGTACGTTCGAGTATATGAATGTTTGTATGTTTGAATATACATCTAAGTTTTTATGTATGTATGTACGTATGTATGTATTATATGCGTATGTATGTATGTATGTTGTATGTATGTATGTTGTATGTATGTATGTAAGAATATATGCATGTATGTATGTGTGCATGCATGTGGGTGTATATATATGTAGATATACATATATATATACATACATACATACACACACACATACATACACGTGAGTGCGTGTGCATAGGCATATATATTTATGTATGTGTTAATGTTTTCTTTTCTAATTCTTTAAATTCTTTCCGCAAATGAAAAAAAAAAGTGGGGCTGCTTTCAAACTAAGATACAAATCCCTGTCATTGGATTTAGATATCATCAGCAGTAAAGAGTTACATGTTGAATTTTAGAAAGGTATGGCATACTTTCGCTGTTCTGCTGACAGATTGAATTTGCAGAAAACGTGTGAGATGCCTACTTTCGGTGACTGAAAACCTCAAATGTTAAAGACTATTACTTAAATACTGAGCAATCTAACCAAGTGTGCCAATAATTGCTCGTACATCTGTATAGAGCAATTGTAGGTTTTTTTTTTGGGGGGGGGGGGGTCGGATTAGTTGGCCTAAGATATTCTTTGTCTCGATTAATTTAGTTTTGCGAATGAGCAATCGAATACGGGTTCAGTCCCACTGTGCCTCAACTTGGGAAAGTGTCTTCTACTGTAGATTCGGGCTGCTCAATGCCTTGTAAGTGGATTTGATAAACGGAAAATGTTTGGAAATCTTTCGTACACACACACGCACACGCAGCCAACCACCCAATACAAACGCGCACACACACAAGCACATACATATATGTGTGAGTGCGTATGCATGTCTTCCTTTAAAATATGTTCAGAGATCGGTTTGATTAAATCCTTCAATGTAGTGCTCCAGCGTGGACGCAGTCTAATTACTGAAACAAATAAAAGACTATGTAAGTGCATTCAAGTTTGTTTCTTTCTTTGTATGTATGTATGTATGTATGTATGCATGCATGCATGCATGCATGTATGTATGTATGTATGTATGTATGTATGTATGTATGTATGTATGTATGTATGTATGTATGTAAGTATTCATGTGGATACAGCATACCCGAACAGTGTGAGAGAGCGAGAGAGAGAAAGAAAGAGGAATTCGTGTCAGCCACCATCCAGGAGAACCATGTAAATCGATCGTAGCGCTTTGTCAGCAAACTCAGACCTCCTAGAAATCCGTCGAGCTTTGTTCCTTCTCTGATGAGAATAACTTCGACCACAACTAGAAGGTAAACAAGAGGAGTAACGAGTGACTGTGTCTGGAACCCCACAGATATTCTTACGGTGAGATACATCAATTTTTCACTGTTTCTGATGGGCCTTGGGGTCATGAAAAAATGAGGGTCACGCTATGCTACATCACTTATTCTCGCAGGGCCTCAGAGTGAATACCATTGCCTGCATCGAAGTGATAGACATAATGGCCACGCCAATGATTGAAGTATTTGCCCCGGCAGCGACCGTGCATGTTCCAACAACACTCTGCTCAGTTCCACATGGACTCGCAACCCAGCAGTGAACGATCAATAATTTTCGTTATTATGTAATCACAAACACGTAGCCTTCGGGTTTGTTCTCCTGGACTGCTACGTCTGAGTAAGTCATCGGACGTGAGAGACCGGCCGATTTCCCCATAGTGCTAAGGACACGTCGGATGCTAGCGTCACGGACGTGTTGTATGACATGGGCCATTTCATCTTGGCATGCACGCCTTTCTTGGTCGCATCGGAGCCGCCAGTAGGTTTGAGGGCCGTTTTGCTTGCTGTCCTTTTATTAATGGATATATATTGTCGAAGATGGATGTTATTTTTCTAGGAGTATGATGTTTACGTGCTTGGTGTGCTTTTGTTCGTTTTCAATTCTCTGGTGCAACCTCTGCGTGTGTAATGTGTATAAACAAATACATGCACATATACCGACACACACAGCCAAATATAAACACATATATGTATGTATATATGTACGTATCTATGTATGCATGCATGTATGTGTATATACACACATATACATACATACATTTATAGATATATGTGTGAGAGTGTACGTGCGTGTAATATACTTACTTAAGCATAATGGTTTGCAGTATTTGACACAGTGGTTAGTGACCACTTGACCTCGGGCCAGCTCAGTCTCCTCCGTGACCTGGCAATGAAGTGGATTACTTAAGATCACTATCAACTCCTCACTGCCACTCTTCTCTATCTGATGAGGTCAATTCTGATAGCATGTTCTGGAATGTTGTAGTTTCTTAATGGCCAAACAATGAATGAGCAATGGTGATGTTACGTCGGCAGGGGTGATAGTAAAGCCATGACAGTAGAGATGACGTTGAGGATGAGGTTCACCGCAATGGTGGTACTGATGCTGCTGGTGATTGTTGTGTGCTGACGATGCTGCTGGTGACATTAGCGGATATAGTTGGGGGTAATGGTGAGGGTGGCGGTGATGGTGACAACGCTGCTGCTGGTATGTTAAACAATTGGGGAACATGATGACGTATGGTGCTTATGATGATGCTGGGGCTGCTGCTGCTGCTGCTGATGATGATGATGATGAGGAGGAGGAGGAGGAGGGGGATGGTAGGGGATAGTGGTGATGACGATGAAGATGAAGGTGATGATGAAGAAGAAGAAATAGAAGAGACAAAGAAGAAGAAAAAGAAGATAGGAGGAGGAGGAGGAGGAGGAGGAAGAAAAAAGAAAAAGAAGATGATGATGATGATTGTGATAGTGCTGGTGGCGGCAGAATTAGTGGTGGTGATGAGGATTATGACGATCGTGGTAGTTATGGAGGTGATGATGATCATAGTAATGGCGTTGTTGTTGCTGCTGACGATGATGATATGATGACGCTTAGCTTTTTTAAAATCTTATTGAGCAAACAAACCTATAATCAAACACATTCCAGCCACGACTATCCTGACTTTTATTCAGCTAGAAGTACTGCTGTTTAACCCGCTCAAATCGGCCTCAATCAAAAAGATCCTTCGTTTTCTCATGCATGATGGACCCTGAATAGGATTATAAAGGCGCAGGCGTGGCAGCTCTGAGTCCAGTTCCTCTGTATGGCACCTTGGGCAAGTGTCTTCTACTATAGCCTTGGGCCGACCAAAGCCTTGTGAGTGGTTTTGATAGACGGAAACTGTAAAAAGCCCGTTTCACGCACACACACACACACACACACACACACACACACGTATATATACTATTTTACTCTTTTACTTGTTTCAGTCATTTGACTGCGGCCATGCTGGAGCACCGCCTTTTAATCGAGCAAATCGACCCCGGGACTTATTCTTTTGTAAGCCCAGTACTTATTCTATCGGTCTCTTTTGTCGAACCGCTAAGTAACGGGGACATAAACACACCAGCATCGGTTGTCAAGCAATGCTAGGGGGACAAACACAGACACACAAACACACGCACGCATATATATATGTATATATATACGACGGGCTTCTTTCAGTTTCCGTCTACCAAATCCACTCACAAGGCTTTGGTCGGCCCGAGGCTATAGTAGAAGACACTTGCCCAAGGTGCCACGCAGTGGGACTAAACCCGGAACCATGTGGTTGGTAAACAAGCTACTTACCACACAGCCGCTCCTGCGCCTATATATAGATATAACTATATAAATACGAGGGAAAAAATTATTAAAATATTAATTTATACCAGTGGTGTAATAGAAATACTATTATAACGTAAGAGTGTATAAAAATTTATACACGGAGAGAAGACAACCATGTGGATTTCTTACATGCTAAAAAGGATAGTCAAATCACAAACCATGAAAAAACATTCTTATTAATGCACATTGCTTGCAGGCGAGCAGGGCACTTGAATGAATAAAAATCTCAATTTACCCATGAGTTCAACCATTAATGATCAAATAAATCAATTAATAAGTCAATCTATTGATTAATTAACCGTGTTTCTTCAGTACAGTCACTGGAAAATGCATAATGATGAAACTCTAATATATTACCGAAAACACAAAGTAAACAGATACGCATTTAGTTCCATCTTTATATATCAAGAATTCAAATCGAATGTCCTCAAGCAACCTGACGAGTCAGAATAGTCACATGGTGGTCTGCTCTTCGTGTATAACTGTTTATACACTCTTATATATGTACATATATATAATGGAATAATTACTATGAAGCATTGTGCAGAATATATTGTATAAAAGATCGTGGGTAAGGCCAAAAGAACTCAAGATCACACCAAACAATGCGAAGTAAATGCAAGGTGAATCACAAGAAAACAAATATGTGAATTAATGAAGACTTACCTTGTATTCAATATTTCGGGGTTATGACCTCATTTTAAAGAAATTGACGAATGTTGCCGATGTGCGTGTATGTGAGCGTGTATGGAGTGGACATGCGCAGAAGGGTGTTGCTATAGTAACTAGCTAGCTTTCTATAACTTTACTTCTATTGTTGATTTTGGGTTTCTTTTGGTGTATGAGGATGACCCCAGAGATTCTAAGGTTGCCCTTATTCCACTGTGTTGCCTTGATGTGCACTGTAAATTCCCGGGTCTGGTATTTCCGTAGATGTTTCTTCACGAAAGTGTCTGCCTGCATTGCATATGTTCCTTAATGCGTATATGCAGTTTACGTGTCGTGTATCCGATGTAGGATGCGCCACATTTGCCACAGATAATCTCATATATGACATAAGTCCTCTGGCATAAGTTCAACAATGTGCACTCCTCGGAGTAGTGAGAGGTGTTGTTCTTGGACAGAGCTTTTCTTAGGGAAGGGCCGGTGTTCACTACCTGTATGTCGAGTCCTTTCCTGCGGATTGCGTGTTGTATCGCTGCAGTAGCTCTCTCATCAAAGTCTGGTAGCTTTAGGAAGCACGTGCCGGACTTGGGAGTGTGCTGGTTCTTCCGGGGTTTATTGACCTTGTTCTTTAGGCGCCGTTGGTGGGGAAGTTTTCTATTAGCGGCTTTTCTATAGAATTTTGGAAATATGGAGCCTTCCTCTGTGATCTTGATTTGGAAGTCGAGTAGAGAGAGAGTCTGTATGTTCAATCTCGAATTTGATGTTTATGTCGGTGTTATCGAAGGTCCGGTATATGTTAATGGCCTTATCCCCGGAGGACGTGGAGATAAGGATGTCATCAACGTACATGGTGAAGAAGATGTATGAACGGCAGGTGTTGAGGGCTGTGCATTCTAGCTTATTCATGTACGTGATGACCGGCAGGCCTGAAAGGCGAAATCTTATAGGTAGACCGGAAGTCTGTTTGTAAATCACAGCGTTATACTGAAAATAATGGTAAGTAACACTCGTATGTGCGAGGGTGTGAGGCCGAAGAGCTGGGGGTTGATGGATGGAGAGGTGGGAGAAGATGAATAGGAAGATGGGAAGGAGGTTGCAGGGGTGGGAGGTGGCGAGCAAGTAGATGCATGGGGTTATAAGGACATGATGTGGTCTATGAGGATATCAACGGCCGGGAGAGCGAGTACAGATGTATAGAGGGAAACTACGTCTAAACTAAAAGGGTTTTTGTTAGTTTTAAGTATGGGGAGGTCGCTATCTCTGAGTCTTGTGAAAATTTCGTGGGAGCTGCTGACGTGTCCGGGGAATGCGTGTAGTAAGAGCTTAAGGAGTTTAGAGAGGAGCCAGGAAATCTTATAGAAAGGGCCGTTAATTCCTAATACTATGGGTCTGATTTGAAGCTTAGATCCAGGTTTGTGGATTTTTATTAAATGGTAGAAGGATGGAAGGGTGGTATTTATAGATGTGTAGTTCAGTCTTAGAGAGATTTTTTTGGTGACAGATGTTGGTCCGGCTAATGCTTATGGTGGACTCCAGTTGGTAAACTTTGTCGTATAGTGTGGTGTCACTGAAGTGTTCGATATCTAGTTTGTTGTAGGCGGATTTGTCTATAATGCAGAATTCTTTCCCTTTGTCTGAAGGTAGGTAGATGAGGTTTTTGTTTCTTAGGTTTTGCAAGGTCAGGAATTGGGATTTAGTAAGGTTGCGTGATGGGGAAGGGCTTTTATCTAATATGTTAAGTATGGATTGTTTGAGTCTAGCTAGGTTCGTGTTGAGTTCGGGGTTGTGAGAGGGAGGGTGGAGTGGGTTATTGAGGTGGTAGACGGGGAATCTAAGTGTAGCGGAGGAAGAAGTAGTAGTAGTAGTAGTAGTAGTAGTAGTAGTAGTAGAAGAAGAAGAAAAAGAAGAAGAAGAAGAAGAAGAAGAAGAAGAAGAAGAAGAAGAAGAAGAAAGAGATGACGATGATGAAGACGGTGAAGATGATAATGAGGAAGATGTAGGGGCGGTGGAAGGGGAAGAGGAGATAAAGGGGTAGATGATGACGATGACGCTGATGAAGACGGTAAAGATGATGGGGAAGAAAATGTAGAGATGGTGAGGGTAATATCGGCGGTGATGTTGACAGTGAGGATGTTGGCAGCAATGACGATGAAGGCGAAGATGATATGGAGGAGGGGGTTTAAGGGCCGTAATCTATTTTAGTTGGCAGCTGTCCGACAGAAGTTGGTCTCTATCTCTAATTTCAATTTGTCATTGAGTTGTGTTAGAATGAATTTGGATCCGTAGCTTAGCAGTTGTTTCTCTGCCCGTGTGAGAGAACCAGAAAGGTCTGTAACCAGGGTATCGTTAGCAGCAGCAGCAGTGGCCGTCGTAGGTATGGATGTATTAGGTGGTGTTGGGGCCCTGTGGGTGGTGGTTGTAGGGCGCATAGAGTTCGGTGGTTGGTCAATTATTGCTATTGCTGTCGTGTTGGTGGTGGTTGAAGTATTTAAGTTGTTATATTTATTTGTTGGTCAGTGTGATGTATTTTGTTGTTGGTGTTAATGGAGGTGTCGGGGTGGTGGTAGTAATGTCGTTGGTCGAGTCAGCAGAAGAATTTAATCTGTTGTGAGGAATTTAATCTGATGTGAGGAATATTGTCACTAGTGTCTCTCTCTAGAAATGGTAGTAGAAATTGTTGTTGATGTAGTTCAACGGATTCTGGGCCGCGTGATGTCAGTTCTTAATCCATTGGAATTTTCTTGTAAGGTGTTCCATCTCATGGGATAGTCTATTGTGATAGCATTGGTTTATCATGTCGTGTAAGCGAGGGAGAGAGATGTCTGGATAGACGGTTTGTTATGCAAGCTTGGTTTTTAGATTAGTGATATTAAGAATGTGTTGAGAGAGCCTTCCGTGAAGGTGTTTTAATATTTTCTTAGTAATGGATTTATGTATGAATAAGCGAGAGTTTTTGAAGCTACATAGGTTAAAGCATTCTGGCAGGTGAGTATTCCTTATTGTGTTGGGGAAAATCTGTTTTGACAGTTAGAAAGTTGATCTGGCAACAATTTCTCGCTCTTTTTTGCGTTAGTTTGAATATTTTTAGCCTAATATTCAGTTCCACCTGGCCCAAGCATGACGACATTATAATGGAATAATTACTGTGAAGCATTGTGCAGAATATATTGCATAGAAGATGGTGGGTGAGGCCAAAAGAACTCAAGATCACACAAAACAATGCCAAGTAAATCACAAGAAAACAAATATGTGAATTAATGTATATTTACTTTATATTCAATATTTCGGAGTTATGACCCCTTTTTCAAGAAAGTGTCGAATGTTGCCGATATGCGTGTATGGAGTGGACATGCGCAGAAGTGTGTTGCTATAGTAACTAGCTAGCTTGCTGTAACTCCCTTCTGCTGTTGATTTTGAGTTTCTTTTGGTGTATGAGCATGGCCTCAGAGATTCTAAGGTTGCCCCTGTTCCACTGTGTTGCCTTAATGTGCACTGTGAATTCCCGGGACTGGATATTTCTTCACGGTAGTGTCTGCCTGCATTGCATGTGTTCCTTAATGCGTATATGCAGTTTTCTTGTCGTATATCCGATGTAGGATGCGCCACATTTGCCACAGATAATCTCATATATGACAAAAGTCCTCTAGCACAATTCAGGGCCATTGATGGGGAAGTTCGACGATGTGCACTCCTCGGAGTAGTGAGAGGTGTTGTTCTTGGATAGAACTTTTCTCGGAGAAGGGCTGGTTCGCACAATCCGTATGTCGAGTCCTTCCCGGCAGACTGTGTGTTGTATTACTGCAACAGTTCCGTCGTCAAAGTATGGTAGCTTTAGGAAGCATGTGCCAGACTTGGAAGTATGCTGGTTCTTCTGGGATTTATTGACCTTGATGTTCTTAAGGCGCCGTTGTTTAGCTAAAGATGATGGGTAGCCATTCAGGGTTAGATCTCTGAGGAACTGTTTGGTGTTGGCTGTTTTGTCGGTCACGTTGCTGCAATTGTTGTTTATACGTGCAATCTCGTTTCTCACGTAATGCGGATTTGGTCCTGGTGGGCAAGGCCGATTGGTAGTGGACGAAAAGATTTCTATTGTCAATGACCCTGAATTATGACAGAGGACTTATGTCATATATGAGATCATCTGTGGCACATGTGGCGCATCCTACATCGGAAGCACAACAAGAAAACTGCATATACGCATTAAGGAACACATTCAGGCAGACACTTCCGCGAAGAAACATCTACGGAAATACCAGACCCGGGAATTCACAGTGCACCCCAAGGCAACACAGCGGAACATGGGCAACCTTAGAATCTCTGAGGCCATCCTCATACACCAAAAGAAACCCCAAGATCAACAATAGAGGCAAAGTTATAGAAAGCTAGGTGGTTACTATAGCAACACCCTTCTGCGCATGTCCACTCCACACATAATCACACACACACACATCAGCAACATTCGTCTATTTCTTGAAAATGGGGTCATAACCCCGAAATATTGAATACGAGGTAGTTCTACATTCACATATTTGTTTTCTTGTGATTTACCTTGCATTTACTTCGCATCGTTTTGGCCTTACCCCGATCTCATATATATATATATATATATATATAATATATATATATATATATTATATATATATAATATATATATTATATATATATATATATATATATATGTATATATAGTTTGTAGAAATACATAAATCCGGAGTAGAAGCACACTCTAAGATGTAGAGTAGTTGATACTATTGTGATATTACAGCGTATTTTCAATCATCTATCCTCCTTCAGAGTCCCAGAAAGGAGATACGTGGCATCGCTGGCCAACCATATCTGGCAAATAAGAGATGAAGGGATTCCATACTCGATCGCATGGAAAATACTCGAAAACCCAGGCCCCTACATCAACAGGACTTCGCGCTTTTCTTTTTCTTTTCTTTTCTATTCTTTTCTTTTTCTTCCTTTCTTTCTTTTTTATTTTTGATACGGTCGTATCAAGAGGAAGATTTAGATTTAGCTGCTATTTCTAACGTGCAGGCTTACCAAAGAAAAACTGTTGCCTCGTAGGTGGGTGAATTTGTAGAGAACAGGGCAACATGTTTTACGCTTATTAGTTGCGTTTAGTTAATTATTTTTTAACGTTCTGAGACCACATCGAACTCCAATTGAAACTTAATCGATCTCAACAGCCTTTGAATTTAAAATGTAAAATGACGTTATAACACAGAGCAATTTGTCAGTACCTCTACCGATTCTCTCAAAACAAAACAACAACAATGATGATGTTAATAATAATAATAATAATAATAATAATAATAATAATAATAATAATAATAATAATAATAATAATAATAATGCAGATTATCAATTCAATTTTAATGGAAAGTATCAACATGCATAAACAGAGAAAAAATAGTCAGTTTAAGAAAACCGAGTAGAAATCTTGTCATCATCATCATCATTATCAACAACAACAACAGTAACAACTGTATACATCCACGTTTCGTTTCATATACAAACACGAACAACGATCAATTGTCCTTTACTTGGCGTTTTGTTGAATAGGGAAACTCTAGATATGAAACATTTTTCTGAAACAATGAATGCCTGGTAACATTTTGTGCGCTGAAACGGGACCAGTCTTCTACTATCAGAGGAGAAAACTAACGTCTAGCAAAAACAGAACAGGTTCTACTGATCCCAAGCAAACAGGAATTGGAGACAGATTTGGCAGATATTTTAAGGGAAATCTCTTTCAGTGAGAGAGGGATGTCATTTGGCACCATATTTGCCATTTTTAAAATAGAGGATGGGTTGAAACCTCAGCCCAAATATTACGAGAGACGCCTGTTCATAAGCCGGTTCCGCAGTATCTGGAAACGAGAAGCAGACAGGTCACCGCCAGGGGGCATTTGTGATAACGTCAATTTCCTGACTTGTTATCACCTTTGTAGAACAATATATTCAGGTTGTAAATGCATATGTAACATTTGGTGATACATGGTCGGATGGTATCATTATAGATATATATTCAGTATGGTTCAATAAAATTGAAAGGCGGGAGAAGAAGTAGACAGTGAGCGATGGTACTCGTTGGTATTACCGTGCTAACTACAAGAAGATCACCCCACCAACGTCGACATGCTAAGTTGCATGTGGAGAAAAGGACACCCGAAAAACCAGAACTGTGTTGTGTAGAAGCTGCTGAGAAGAAATTTACAAGGATCCTGAACTTTAAAAACATGGATGCTGAACTTCAAGAACCTAAAGTTTAGCTTCCCTGGTAGAGATACAGCAG
>NC_043011.1:4670980-4680980 GCF_006345805.1 Octopus sinensis | reverse complement strand
GGAAAGTGAGTAGATAGAAATTCTGCATCCCCACCCCACCCCACCTTTAGATTGTGTGGGGTTCCTCGGTGGCCCCTGTGAGGAACTCCCCCCTTTTGGGGAATTTTTATTGTTTAACTGTTTTGTTAATTGTTTTTTGTTACATATTGTATACATAGCATTGATCAACACCCCACTTGTCCCTTGAATTGTATTACCCCTATTTGTTTTGTATTCAGCCAATAAAAGAAACTTCAAAAACTCTCTGGCTTGACAATGCTTCCGGTGAGCTTTTCCTGTTCGATATAATCTATATGGGCACGGAAGTGCCACCAGCCGAGCATGTGTGAGATGCGCGGAGGACGATGAGACGGTCCTCCATGCACTCATCCAGTGCCCGAGCATTGCTGACTTGTGGGTTTATGTCGAACACCTGCTGTCGTGTGTAGCAAGGACTGACAAAAAAGGCACCTGTCCCACAAAAGTCAGGGTACACATTGTTTTTATGAGTGTTTTTTTTCAAGAGCAACCCTTGAATGTCTCTTCTATTGAGGATTACACATTGCTCAATTTTATATATAACTTAGCGGTTCGGCAAAAGAGACTGATAGAATAAGTACTAGGCTTACAAAGAATAAGTCCTGGGGTCGATTTGTTCGACTAATGGTGGTGCTCCAGCATGGCCACAGTCAAATGACTGAAACAAGTAGAAGAGTAGAAGAGTACAAGAAGAGTATATATATAATTTTGTTTGTCTACACGCAAGACCCTCACAAGAACACGCTCTCACACACATACACATACACACATTCTTTGTTTTTGTCCTCTACCGTCCTTATTTTTCTTAATGTAAACCCTTGGCGGTTAATAAAGAAAGAATTATTATTATTATTATTATTATTATTATTATTATTATTATTATTATTATTATTATTATTATTATTATTATTATTATGCCTACAGCTGCCGTCAGTCATGGGTCTCCACAGCCCTCCCTTTCCCCACTCACGACTTAGCGCTTTGACGTTGTTTCTTGTAGTCAGTAGGGTAAGACCAACGGGTGTCTTCCTCTATCTGTCTATTTCTTCTACACCTTCCTTCCTGCTTTATTGAGCCACACTGAAATTGTGATGAACAATTTATGTATTGAACGTTAATAAGAATTGCGATCTCCCCTTTCATTTAAATTGCTGTTTTAATTATCTTCATCATTAATAGATAGAGCAAAGGTTTAAAGGTGGAAGCTCTCACCGCGAAAACTGCCTGGGAAAATGATAAAGATACCATATTTTATGACATGCCTGTAAATACAGATAAAGAAAATATAAGGAAACCGCTCAAATATCATTAGAACGGAGAATGATGATGGCAGGATATAGGAAGCAAAATACGGTGATGATGATGGAGAATAAGAAAAATAACAACAAATAAAGAGAAGAAAGAGGAACCAATTGCACTGATAGAAATTTTAATCTTTCCACGCCAAAAAACATTGCTGCCAGTGAGATTTTGAAGTTATCTATAGACACAAAACAGGTAAAGAGAAAAAAAGTGTAAAGAAAAATAAGAGAGGACCTTGAGATATAAATGAACAAGATGTCGGTGATGAAAACACGAACAGACCTAATTATATATGGTGCACTGGGTTTCATGTAACAAAACATGAATAGAAATTATAGAATAAGTAAATACATAAATAAATGGATAAATAAAAGTGTGTGTGTGTGTGTGTGTGTGTGTGTACAAGAACACATAACTAGGTCTCGTACAATTGGCTTCAGTGCTCGTACACCCACACACGTACAGGCATACAGACACCGTTACTTTTAATACTATTGCTGTTGTTACAATAACTAATTCTACCACCACTACTACTACTGCTGTTGCTGCTACTGCAGCTGCTACCGCTACTACTACTTACTACTACTACTACTACTACTACTACTACTACTACTACTACTACAGGGTTTAATAATAATCATGATGATTAAATCGCACCCAGGCCAACTTTGCCTTTTCATCCTTTCGAAGTCGACAAAATAAGTACCAGTTGAGTACTAGGGTCGGTTTACTCGACTTACTCCGTCCCTGAAATTTCTGGCCTTGTACCAAGATTTGAAACTAATAAATATGAAGTATGAGGACTTTTAACATAGGCACAAGGCCGTGTATTTTTGACGAGAGGCAACCGTCGATTATGTATGAATCTCCGCTACATAAATGCTACTTTGTCCTCGGAAGGATAAGAGGTGAGGTTGATCTGGTTGGGACTGCACCTAAATAAATATCACGAAATACTCTGCTCGATGCTCTCGTCATTCTGCTAATCCACCAATTTACTAACCATAACAGCAGCAACAACAGCAGCAATAGCAATATAATAATAATAAAATAATAATAATAATATAATAATAATAATAATAATAATAATAATAATAATAATGATGATGATGATGATGATGATATATAATAATAATAATAATAATACTATTAATAATAATAATAATAATAATAATAATAATAATAATTAAAATAATAATAATAATAATAATAATAATAATAATAATAATATAATAATAATAATAATAAGGAATAATAAGGAATAATAATTAAGGAAGCTGACAAATACAAACAAGAAATCATACTACCTAACAAATATGAAGAAGAAGATGAAGAAACAACAAAAGCTATAAAACAAATGAAATCCAAACTAAAACTAGAACAGCAAAGAACCATGATAAAACGATGGCAAGAAAAGCCCCTTCATGATAAATACTGGACTAAACTAAACGCAAAAGAAATAGACAAAGAAAAATTCCAGCAATGGTTGAGAAGCTCAGGACTCAAAGCAGAGACAGAGGGATTTTTAATTGCAGCACAAGATCAAAGCCTCCACACCAGAAATTACCAAAAACATGTAACGAAAAGAAATATAACAAGTAACTGCAGAATATGTGGAGATGGACACGAAACAATAAATCATATTATCTCTGGCTGCCCAGTCCTGGCTAAGAAGGAATATATTCCCAGACATGACAGAGTTGGAACCTACATACACTGGAAGCTATGCCAACATTATGGAATAACAACAGAAAAAAGATGGTATAGGCACACACCAGAAAAGGTCACAGAAAATGAGAAAGCAACCATACTCTGGGATACGCCGATACACACAGATAGAGAAATTAAGGCCAACAGACCAGATATAGTTGTCAGAGATCATGAAGAAAAAAAATGCTTTCTAATTGATGTATCAATACCGGCAGATGACAACATGTCTCTAAAAGAAATGGAGAAACTCTCAAAATACAAAGACCTGGAAATAGAGGTAACTAGAATGTGGAATCTGAAAACAGAAACAATTCCTATCATAATAGGTGTATTAGGCATGATAAAAAAATATTCAGACAAATACATAACAAAAACACCAGGACTTACAAACACATATAACATACAGAAAATTGCACTACTAGGCACTGCACACATCCTACGCAGAACACTTTCAATACAATAACCATCAGAGCATCACAACAAATCACAACACATAGCCAAGGCACACAGAACTGCGCTCGGTAGTGAAGTGAAAGCACGCTATAAAAATAAAACTACTGAATAATAATATAATAATAATAATAATAATAATAATAATATAATAATAATAATAATAATAATAATAATAATAATAATAATAATAATGATGATGATGATGATAATAATAATAATAATAATGATAATAATAATGATGATGATGATGATGATGATGATGATTATGTAAATAATCCTTTCTACTGGAAGCACAAGGCCTCAAATTTGTGGGGAGGGGACTAGTCGATTATATCGACCCCAGTGTTTCACTAGTATTTAATTTATCGACCCCGGAAAGGATAAAAGGTAAAATCGACCACAGCAGAATTTGAACTCACAACGTAATAATAATAATAATGATAATGATGATAATAATAGTGATAATAATAATAATAATAATAATAATAATAATAATAATAATAATAATAATAATAATAATAATAATAATAATAATAATAATAATAATAATAATAATAATAATAATAATTAATAAAATAATAATAATAATAATCATCATCATCATTCTCGCCACTTTCATCCACCTTTCAGCAAACTGGCTGGAAGACAACACTTCACTCTCTCCCCTTATTTTCCTTTTCAAGTGAAACTTGAAGAAGTTCATCAGGAATTGGCCAAAGAGAAAACTGTTTGTCTTCATCCCCTTCTATCTCGTCCACCATACAACATTTTAATTCTTTCTACTGAAGGCACAAGGCCTTGAAATTTGGGGGGAAGGGACTAGTCGATTACATCTACCCTGGTACTTGACGGGTACAATAGGACCCCAAAAGGATGAACAGCAAAGTCTATTTGTTTAAGACACTTCTCAATCTGGCTTTGTGTTGTTTGCTTCATTTCTCCGAACTTCAGTCTTATACATCTATACATAATCCTTTTTTCTGTGGGAACCTTTTATATTTGTGGTGGTATGCTTAAAGATACTGTTCTTCAATCTGGGTTAGGAAAATCTTTTGCCACTTTTCAAATCCTGCGGCGATAAAGAAATCGATTCTCACATTCGAACCGCGTAAGCGAAACCATAAATTGCAGTGTTGGTGTTATTAATGATGTTAGTGTTAAGGCTAGTGGCCTACCGACACGGCTCTACGGTGTTCCATGTGCGAACTTCCTTTCAACAACTTCGACCGGGAGTGGTTTGAGAGCCAGAACGTAGAGAGAATGAGGGAGGACAACCTTGACGGAGCGTGCGCATTCCAAGAGGTCCTCATTTACTTTGAATATCGAGCAAATCCTGTTGTTTATTGCAGCGACATACCCTCTAAAGACGAGCCGAAGCTGGTTGTCTTGTATCTGGTTAAGTTAACAACAAAATGTATAACAAAAATGTTCAAATATCTCTAAATAGACAAGTAACGGACTTACGGGCAGTTTTCGAGTACGTGTTGTTAGTACAGAGATGCTGCTGCTACTACCGCAGCAGCTGAGCTGTGCTGTTGCTGTTGAGCGAAAGGCCTTCGTCCCAGAGCTCGCAAGATGGGAGAAGTCCGAAACGTGGTCCTTTGCTATTCGTAAGACCAGCAGAAGAGAAAGCAGGTCAACCCCCGACACCGAGAGCATCGACGGATGGATGAATGCGCATCCAAGAAACAGGAAGAGAGAGTGAAAGAAAGTTGGGGCGAAAGAGTACAACAAGGTTCGCTACCACCCCCTGCCGGTGCCTCGTGAAGCTTTAGGTGTTTTCGCTCAATAAACACTCACAACGCCCGGTCTGGGAATCGAAAGCGCGATCCTCCGCCCGTGAGTCCGCTGCCCTAACCACTGGGCCATTGCGCCTCCACTTGCAGCTGCCGATGATTATGTGTTTCTAACCGTGGCCATCTCGCCATTTTAAGAGTATGAGTAGGACTACATTATCCATTGTTTATTTATTTTTTCATTTTATTTAAGTTGATAAGGAGCAAGATGGAGATTTGGTTGCTATTTCTAGCAAGCCGAAAACCCCCGAATTTTCCCATTGGCTTATTTGAGCAGTGCAGTGTAGCATGTTGGTCAAAGTGTTAACAAGACAGGTATCACTTTGGAATTTTTCCAACCTGATACCGTTACACCTCCTCATTGCATATCCCTCTCATGTGTAGCTGTATTAAATGGTTTCTCATTTCCTCGTGACATGCTTGATGTATCTGTTTATTATGAGAGCCACCTTACAAATTGCAGTTAATATTTAGAGAATTCACATTATGTAAGGCTTTCTGATCAATCTCTGTCATACATAAATCGCTTCTTCATCTGCAATGGTAATTGTTGGCTTTTTTTTAACATCATTTCTTTCTCATCTGAAATAATGAAAATTTTTCTGTGAATCCTTTTATTTCGTGTAATGATCGAGGCAGAGGCTTTTCCTTTTTACTGTTGAGAGCAAGTTATTATGCAATAACACATTCGAAGGATGAATTATTCTTCATAATGAGAAATTATATTTCATAATGAGAAATTATATTTCATAATGAGTAATTATATTTGTTTCTGCTGTTGTTATTGTTGCCGTTGTCTAACTCCAAGTAGACCCTGACCAAGTAACTCTATGACATAAGATATTACAGCTGCGATTATCATATACACTTCTTTTTAAAGAATACGTTGTTCGAGTTCAGTCCCACTGCGTGGAACCTTGGGCAGTCCCGGGCCGACCAATGCTTTGTGGGTAGATTTCATTGGCAGCAACTGAAAGAAGCCTGTTGTATATATGAATATATCTCTGTATGTGTATCTTTGTTTTACCCCTACCATCGCTTGACAACCGGTGCTGGTTTGTTTTCGTTCGCATAACTTAGCGGTTCAACAACAAGCGACCAATAGAATAAGGACCAGACTTTGAAGGGTTTAGTTTAACAAATCGACCCCAGTACTTACATTTTTAAAGTCTGGTCCTTATTCTATTGGTCGCTTGTTGCTGAACTGCTAAGTTATGCGAACGAAAACAAACCAGCACCGATGGTCCACTGACTGAAACAAGCAAAAGTTAAATGATAAAAGATAGATGATAAATAATGTAACTAGAACTAGATTTCCCACTCTATCCTTCCTTTCTTTTTAAAGATGACAACGTGAGTCTTGAGGAAGGAAGATTTGGCTATTGCAACGTCAGCTCTTGAATTCCACAGAGGTTTAGTGACGAGCAAAAGCGATTTTGTTCTTGGGTGATAAGTTACTCTAGGCGTTGCAAAGAATCTGCAGTTCCCAGAGTACTTTTAATCTGATGACCACACTGTGTAACACGATTTTTGTCCGTGAGCAGAACCTGTTATTTCCTATTTGCTTACCCATAGAAAGCAGGAAAAATGGCTACTATTTCCTTCAAACTTTGCCTTTGTTACGATATTTATTAACCCCCCCCCCCCCAAAGAATCCCTTTCAACACATGGCTATGATACCACCACCTCCAACTACTTCTGTTCCTGATCAGAGATGCACATATTGCCAGCCACTAAGGAATATGCTCAAGTGAACGTTAAGGTCAAGCAACTGACAACTAAATTTGTGGTCTTGAGCAGAATATTTGCTATAACGATATTTCTGCTTCAGCAAACTCAGTGCTGAATCTGAAATGTAATGGAAAATAGGTCAGTTTCAAGACATTGATGTCCAGATCACAAAAGTCTGAAGAAAATAGTAGTCATTTCCTTTGATTTCTGAATAGAAATAAATAGGAAATAACACTGATCAAAGACAAAAAACAAAAAGTAATAAATGAAAATTTTGTTACACAGTGCTATGGACAACAATAAATCATTGACTTAGTATTACTATCAATAAGCATTATTGGCCCTTGGTCAATTCTGGAGCCACGGATGTGCAGCCAAACGAAACTTCCATGGCTGTGGAGTTTATTTCAAACCAACATAAGCTAAGAGCTGCGTATCTTTTCTTCATGCACTCTTTCAATGCGCCAAGATTGTTGATTTGAACAACTTTTGCTATGAGTAGGGCAGATTCGGCTTTCAGCCGAATTCATAAGGGTCAACCTGCTAGCTTTCTCTCGTTTTTGGTGTCAGGGCAAAAAAAGAAAAAAAAGGAGCGTGATGGAAAAGAATTAAAGGACTGAGGACAGAACATTTCTTCTTTAACCTAGCATTTACCGACTTTATGGAATACCACATGAAAAGGAGGTTGGGAGTGGAAAAGAAGTTGCTTCTCTCGAGTAAAATTTCTGAAAGCTGAAGGAATGTAAAGAACATGATTTGTGTCAATGGCTCTATTCTCGGCATACAGTTTCCTGTCGGCCGGATACCACAACTGGAGTGGGCCTTTGGTAATTAATTAACTCAAGATATATTGGATTCTCTGATTGGTTTTAGTCTCACTTCAATAAATGAGGTTTCCGTTTTGCTTTTTGTTTTATTTTAAGCCTGATTTTCATTTTCTGCAATTCATTTTAGCAAAGTTTCCTCATTCTTTGCTCATATTAGGACACAGGACAAACTGTTTAGCCGCATTTCTTCAGGCTTAACGTTCTGCGTTCTAATTCTTACAAGGTCAGCTTTACCTTTCATCCTTTCGAGGTCGATGAAATAGGTAGTAGTAAAGTACTGGGGTCAATACAATCCCCCAAATTTCAGGCCATGTGCCTACGGTAGAAAGGATTATTATCATTGTTGTTGTTGTTGCCTTCTTCTTCTTCTTCTTCTTCTTCTTCTTCTTCTTCTCCTCCTCCTTCTTCTTCTTCTTCTTCTTCTTCTTCTTCTTCTTCTTCTTCTTCTCCTCCTCCTTCTTCTTCTTCTTCTTCTTCTTCTTCTTCTCTTCTTTCTTCTTCTTCTTCTTCTTCTTCTCCTCCTCCTTCTTCTTCTTCTTCTTCTTCTTCTCTTCTTCTTCTTCTTCTTCTTCTTCTTCTTCTTCTCCTCCTTCTTCTTCCTCTTCTTCCAATCAGGACTCACGCCATTAGCCACAAATAATAATCTCTAATTCGAGCCTACTCTAAGCTACTAAGAATGCGTGTGGCAACTTGAAGATCCACCCACCACACGCAATAGACTGTCGGTTGCACGGGCGCGAAAGCTACGTTGTAATCCTCATTCCGCAAACGGTGGCTTTTAACGGGTGGAGAGCTGAACCATCATGGGGTACAGAGGAATCGCAATCTAGACTAGGGTCTGAAAGTTTACAGCACCATAGTGGGTTACACCATGTTTCCTCTACTTTGTAGCAGAAGTAAGAAGAAAAAGAGAAAGTTGTGGTGAAAGGGTACAGCGGGGTTCACCACCCCCACCCCCTGCCGGAGCCTCGTGGAACTTTAGGTGTTTTTGCTCAATAAACACTCACAATGCCCGGTATGGGGATCGAAACCGCGTTCTTACGACCGCTAGTCAGCTGCCCTAACCACTGGGCCATTGCGCCTCCACTGTTGTTGTTGTTGCCGTTGAGAGCTGGCACAGAACCGTTAGTACGTCGGACAAAACGGGCGAAACTTCTTCCTGGTTTATGTTCTGTGTTCAAATTCTGCCAATGTCAAGTTTGTCTTCCATCCTTTCAAAATCGGTAAAAGTACAAGCTGAACACTGATCGATAGAATTGAGAAGGTTTTCCTCGAAATTTCAGGTCTTGAGAAACAATTATTATTGTTTTCGATGTTGTTGTTATTGTTGTTACTGTTGTTGTTGTTGTTGTTGTTGTTGTTGTTGTTGTTGTTGTTGTTGTTGTTGTTGTTGTTGTTGTTGTTGTTGTTGCTGTTGTCGTCGTTGTTGTTGTTGTTACTATCATTATTATTCAACTAATCCTCCTACCTCGAAATTGCTGCTTTTTTTGTCTAAATCAGAAATAGTCATTATGGAGACGTAGCTGGCAGGATCGTTAGCGCGTTTCTAAGTTCAAATTTCGCCAAAGTCAATTCCGCTTTACACCTCTTCGTCGATAAAATAAATACCAGTTTAACACTAGGGTTCAATGTGATACGCTAAAGCCTTCCTTCTAAAACTACTGGATTTGTGGCAAAATTTGAAACTAGTAGTAGTAGTAGTAGTAGTAGTAGTAGTAGTAGTAGTAGTAGTAGTAGTAGTAGTAGTAGTAGTAGTTCAGTTAATGTTATTTCAGTGTTACAAAAGTTCTGCCGACTTCCATGAAGAAGGCGCAACAAACTTCGTGTGAATGCAAACAGAAATGCTATGAAACACGATATAGTCTTAATCAAGATCGTTAATAACCTTGTAATTTGTTTTAACAAGGGCCCCATCGAAGTTGCCAGTTTTCTATAACAACAACAACAACAGCAACAGAAAGTGTTCTACGAACAATCATTTCAGTCATTTAAAATTTCAGCATTGCGATTGGCTGTTCGTGTGTCTTACCTGAAGTTCCCAAAAGTCGGCCGCTTAAATCATTAAAGTAAACAGCCCTTATGTTGCCTGCTGGGTTACAAGACCAGTAATGCCTTAGCTGTTTCTTCAAAAACATCTGTGAGTGCATTATTACTGCAGGAATC
>NC_043011.1:4653480-4663480 GCF_006345805.1 Octopus sinensis | reverse complement strand
TGTGTGTGTATGTACATGTTTGTGTTCTGTGTTTGTCCCCACCCCACCCCACCATCGCTTGACAACCGATGTTGGTGGGGGAGGGGTCAGTAAAAGAGAATGATAGAATAAGCACTAGGCTTACAAACAATAAGTCCTGGGTTCGATCTGTTCGACTAAAGGCGGTGCTCCAGTATGGTCGCAGTCAAATGACTGAAACAAATAAATGAATAAAAGAACATGTATGTATGTGTGTATGTATGTATGTATGTGTGTATGTATGTGTGTATGTATGTATGTATGTATGTATGTATGTATGTATGTATGTATGTATATATGTATGTATGTGTGTACGTATGTATGTATGTGTGTGTACGTGTGTATGTATGTATGTATGTATGTATGTATGTAGTATGTATGTATGTATGTGTGTGTGTATGTGTGCATGTATGTATGTATGTATGTATGTATGTATGTATGTATGTATGTATGTATGAATACATGGGAACATAGCATTTGGAAATGAAAGAAACTTTTCGCTAGAAACAAACGTCACCAACCCCATCCATACCATCAATGTACAAATATCTGTCGTAAATTGTATTAGTCATCTTTTGATTCTGAAATTTACGAACATAAAACCTAGGTTTCATCTTCCAACGGTAATTATTTGCACTGAGACGCATGCGTTAAATCAGCGATATGTAAAGATGTAAATTTTAGCCCAACAAAAAAATAAATTCCTCGTCATTGTCTTCTCACCACTACCACGATCACTGCAGTCAATACGGAGAACATGAATTATTTATATTCACAATGAAATCACTATCAAATCTGAAGATGTGTTATGAGTATTATATTAACATAATGCAGTTCACATTTTTAATTCAAATGTCAGCTAATTTTCAAGGTGTTTGATATTTAACAGAACAACGAGGAGGCGCCAAGTGTTATGAAGAAAGGATGATCTCTCTTGTAATAACTGCGAATGTTAGGGGAAAAAATTGTTTGAAAAATTCTTGCTGTGGTTTCGAAAAAAACTGTTAAATGTGTTGACGACCGTTCACGAACATGTGCCTGTTCTACTACATAACTAAAGGGCATACAACGAAACTAACAGCTACACCTCAAAGGTTATATCTGGAAACAGTTTAGGAATTTGTTTGTGGTTCAAACTGGAATTATTGGCCACTTTAAGACACCTTCACAAGATAAAATTTTCTAGAAACTGTTATTTTCTCATATGTAAACACTAAAAACTTTTTCTCTTTACTCTCGATTGCCAAACTACTAACATTCTATGAAGAAGAAAAAAACTTTGTGAATTTCCTGCAGACTATAATTATCTCCATCTGTAATGAAATGACTCGCTTTATAAAATGCTTACTTAATAATGTATATATATCATGCTGACTATTCTAAAAAGAATGAAATAGTAGTAGTATATATGATCACCAGTGACTAGAAAATTTATGAGAAGCTTGTAACATGTAAGCAAAAAGAAATTAAAATAGGTAAACGCTGCGTTCTTATCATTATTCCTCAGTTTCAAATTTAGATTTCTTATCCCACCAAATATTAAGAAGAAAGGATGATCTCCTTGTAATAAATGCGACTGCGAGGGGAAAACACGTGTTTGACACAAATTTAAATCATGTACAACAACGCATTAAAAATGACGTTTGTAGAAGTATGACCAGTTTCCATTCAATCCGAAAAGTAATAAAACTGCATACAACCATATACACATACATATACGCATATTATTTATAAGCTGCGAGTTACGAGGTAATTCAAGTGCCGTGAGTTTCGTGCCAAGCATGTATTTTACATATAGGTATGTATATACATGTATACATATTCCAAATGCTGACAAGTACAAAGAAGTTATGTCTGTCCATGGTAAGATGATTCTGAAAGTGCATAAAGTGGTTACTCAATAATTGTTCCCAAAGTGACATAGGCAAAACAAAGTATATTTTGTCGAATTAACGATAATGGATTAAGTTTTTATGCGCACATGTGTGCATGTGTATACACACACATATATACATATACACACACATACATACACACACACAAACACAGACAAATATATTCATATATATATACACACATCCATACATACGCATGTATACACACACATATATATATATAATGCTGTCCGGCATTCGCCATGATAGATCGCTAGTCACGACACATTCTTTATTTTCTCTCCTTGTTTCTTTCTGTGTTCCTTTCTGTGGAAGAGCATAGGCTCGAAACGTTAAAGATTTTTATTTCCCGAGCGTTATATATACATCTGTTTGTTTTCTACACCACCTGTCTTCGTCTTTTGCTTGTTTGTGAATTCTCCCCCCTATATATATATATATAATTATATATATATATATATATATATATATATATATATATATATATATATATATCTATATATATATATATATATATATATATTATAATATTAATTCGAGACAAAACCACTATTTGCAAAACAAACAAGGAAAGACTTAATCAATACATAAAATTTTTTAATATAAAGAAATAAACCGCCACTACAATCGTTTCATGTCTTCAATGACATTCGTCAGGTGGATTTTCGATCTCCTAATCTGTATTAATTTATGAAGTTCATAAATTAATACAGATTAGGAGATCGAAAATCCACCTGACGAATGTCATTGAAGACATGAAACGATTGTAGTGGCGGTTTATTTCTTATATTAAAAAATTTTATGTATGATTAAGTCTTTCCTTGTTTGTTTTGCAAAATAGTGGTTTTGTCTCGAATTAATATTATATAATATTTTACTATAAAATTGGATTTAATCCTAAATCTGATTTTTTTCCCCTGTAAATTTGGATTTATTCCCTAATTTTATTATTATTTATTATATATATATATATATATATATATATATATATATATATATATATACATATTCATTCATAAACATATTTCATGCATGCTCACACACATACATACATACATAAATTACATTCATACATATATACGCTGGCATTCCGTTTCTCCACCATATTAATCCCTGAGCTCCTGTTTTACACATTTTTACCCCAAACGGCGGAACAGTGTCCTGTGACGTCATAATCAACTATTCTTGAAGTAAATCGGGTTTAACACTTTTCCGAAAATTGTCAGTAGATAATTGCCATTCTAAATATTACATCACTGTTTATGTGGAAATTTTGTGCGCTTTTTAATATTTTTCGAGTTTTCACATCAATGGCTCGGATCTCATCAAGCGTCCAATCAAGCAGCCCAAATGTTGGTATGAGTACTGGCACTGCAAACACATTGTGAGCCACTGTTTTATTGAATGCAGAGAGTTCTGAGGTCCAAATTTTCTTTATTCTGCTGTAATATTCTTTAGTGACACGTGTTTTGTTACAGGTTCCACTGTAAGATACCTGTAATATTCCTCGTCAGAAATAGGGGAAACAGTCAAATAATTGATGGAGATGTTACTAGTCTGGTTTATAGTTTCCCCCTTTTCCCAACCATATAACAACATTTATCCTGATCAAACTCCAATCCTACATTCTTTGAGAATGTTGTGACTAGGTCAAGGATCTTTTCCATCTCATGCATATTCTTTGCATAAAGTTTTTAAGCCATCCACAAAGAAACAGTGTATAATTCTGGTATTTTTGTTTCCTTGTGAACCAGTGAGATATCCTTCAGACTTGACAAGGAGTTTACAGAAAGTATAAATAACATCACAGAGAGACTGTCTCCTTGGAATATGCTTTTGCTGTACTCGATCGGTGATAATACATTCACTCTTTGTGTTCAATTTCAAGATGGTGGCCCACGATGAAGTCAGGTTAGCTATGGCTTTGACTATTCTCACTGGAACTTAAGCAACTTAAAGGGCTTCTAGCATCCATGAATGGGGTACAGAGCCAAACACTGTCTTGTAGTCTAGCCACATTGAAACTAGGTTCTTCCTTAGCTCTCGCTCCTCTGACATCGCAGTTTTGGTGATTAACAATTGCTCGGCACATCTTCCGACTCCCTTCTTCCCAGCAGCTTGTTCTGCTGTGGTAATGTTATTGGTTTCACAATGGTCCTGGAGCAAGAGGCTTAAACTTCAATGATATAATTGTTTTACGTGTGTGGTGTGAGTGTCTTTCTATGCATGCCTGTGGGCATATTAATTTGGGTGTATGTGTGTACGTATGAATATATAGACGTACTTATGTGTGTGTGTGTGTTTGTGTGTGTGTTTGTATAATTTTATACTGTTTTACTTGGATGTTAACATGTTCGGCTACTGCTGTCAATTCTATTATTGCACCCCCTTTGTTCCATGTGAGATTTTTAGCGCTCAAATGCTATATATATTTTATACATTAATTCAAATGCTATATATATTTTATACATTAAGTTCTGGCATACAATTGGCCGGTAGTTTTTTTGCCATGTAGGTGGTTCTGCATTTAGGAATTAATTTTGTCTTTGCCAGAACTAACCAGTGTGGTATGCTACTGTTCCCAATAAAAGCTTGCTGGTACAGATTGATAAGATATGGTCAGTAGAATGTTGGCTACTTGCACCAATATCCAGCAATCAAGTCTCTTCCAGGTGCTTTTCCATTTTGGAGTTTCTGGATCACAGTTGCAAACGTTTCACCATCAATGTTGTATCTCTTGGATGTACTGCAGGAGCAATAACTTTTTCGGATTTATTCCAGCCACAGAGCATCTTTATTAAATTCATTCGCTTCACTCCAGATTTTCCTCCAGAAGGAGTATATGTCTTCTCGTATGTATGTATGTATGTATGTATGTATGTATGTATGTATGTATGTATGTATGTATGTATGTATGTATGTATGTATGTATGTATGTATGTAATGTATGTATGTATGTATGTATGTATGTATGCATGTATGTATGTATGTATGTATGTAAGTATGTATGTATGTATGTATGTATGTATGCATGTATGTATGTATGTATGTATGTATGTATGTATGTATGTATGTATGTATATATGTATGTATGTATGTATGCATGTATGTATGTATGTATGTATGTATGTATGTATGTATGTATGTATGTATGTATGTATGTATGTATGTATGTATGTATAAGTGATTCAGTGATTCAGTAACTGGAACAGAGTCCATGGAAAGAAGTGTTGTGAAACTATGGGAGAATTCGTAAATGACTTTACTATCAAGAAATAAACGATGAGTATAACAGTTTTTTCGGGTTTTCTTAAATAACTAAAGAAACACTTCAATGATATAATTGTTTTACGTGTGTGGTGTGAGTGTCTTTCTATGCATGCCTGTGGGCATATTAATTTGGGTGTATGTGTGTACGTATGAATATATAGACGTACTTATGTATAGGTAAGTGTGTGTGTATGTGTGTGTGTGTGTTGTGTGTGTTGTGTGTGTGTTGTGTGTGTGTGGTGTGTGTGTGTGTGTGTGTGTGTGTGTGTGTGTGTGTTTGTATAATTTTATACTGTTTTTCTTGGATGTTAACATGTTCGGCTACTGCTGTCAATTCTATTATTGCACCCCCTTTGTTCCATGTGAGATTTTTAGCGCTCAAATATCATTGAATTCATTTGGGATTAAAACGTAATAAAATTTTCAGAGAACACTTCTAGATTTATCCTCTATAACAGCAGACGTATGTATTTTCGGTGAATGTTTAACAGCTGAGGTTCCTTGTAGCACTGTGATGTTTCATTATCTTCTTCGTATTCCGACTGTTGATGATCATACAGTTAACTGTGTAAAGAGACGTCCAGTCACGGAACTCATACGGTTTTCAATTAGTGCCAATCCTCTAAGAGTTTACAGATGATACTGTTGCGTATTTTTCTATTAGAGAAAGAGAGGAATAAAGAGGGAGAGAGAGAGAGAGAGAGAGAGAGAGAGAGAGAGAGAGACCAATTTACGTCTAGTAAACTTTGCACGCATGTTTGTATATTTTTCATTACAAATTGCACTCGTGTTGGTAAAGTTCGTATCCATATGTTTTTGGGCTTCAAGGACTCGTCAGCCAAGATTCGTAGCCCACCTAAGCAAAAGCCAAAAACAAAAAAAGAACAAAAGTTAAATTCTAAACTTCCGTTGTTTTCCAACTTAATCCAGTTTGCGGAAGGAAACGCTTAAGCAACAAACCATGAGAATTAATTGAGATCAAATAGGTGAACCCTGAATATGGATCATACTGTTCACATTGTTTTGGGGGGACTCGTGCGACTACACTGAGATGTCAAACCATATTTGGACATACACACGCCTTAAACACCATTAAAGTTTCAGAGGGAGATGAGAAGGGAGAAGGGGCAGAAACAAAGAAATGGAAAGGGAAGAGAGAGGGGAAGGAGGGAGTTAGAGGGATGGGGAAGAGAGAAGGAGAAGTGAGAGAGAGAGAGGGGGGAGAGAAATTGCTGCATGGGAAACATCAAGAACTTGTCACCTCCCTGCCAAGGCCCTGCACTTTAGGTAGTCCCCACTAGTAATACATAGTAGTCATATAAAACTATAGTAGCTAACGAGGGGGTGGCAATAAAGTGGCTACTCTATCTGCTAGAAATAGCAGTCAGATCTCTCTTCACCAAAAAGACAAACTAACATCTATACGAAAAAGAAAACAAATGCACTGGATTAATTCTGTACCTGATATATGAAAAGTCAATATGGTCGAAATCGGAACGCTTTTGATCATAGATATTAATTGCTTGAAATTGTCCTGGGTTAAATAACAACAACGAGACTGAATGGTGCCAAAGAATTCTCATCTATTATCGTTTTCTTTAGCGCCCTTCTATTGCCGAGCTTGCAAACGAACTGGAAAGAATCCAGTGAAGATTATGATATATAATAGTCAAGTAGTGGTAACTTATATAACGTTGGTTATATGAAAATTGCTAATTAGAATATTACCGTGATAAAGAATTGTTTTCTTTTACGGTTTAGTTTGGAGGAAGCGGGTGTTCTATTGCCTTCGCAGGTCCTCCTAGATCGGTGAGATCAACACGATTGATGTTCGTCTCGAATAACTACAAGTTGACAGCTACTGAGAAGAAAAAATGTCTGGAGTAGATATTGGCAGGGAATCGAGCCTCTGAGAGACAGGACCTGACTGGTGCTGGAGATGAAGAGGTAAACACAATATAGGCCAGTGGTCTCAACTATTTTTTTTTATATCTATGGACCCTTTTGATTGCTATTTTATTCTCGTCGACCCTCGATGTTTAAAACTAGTTTTATAGATTTTTTCTTCGAAATTCCTATTTTGCTCATTACACATGAACTTGTGCACTTTGAACTATGTATGACATTAGAGAAAGAAATATAGATGTTTCTTGCAATACATACGTCTAAAGCAAAATTCTTCTCATGGACTCTTAATGTACTTCTGTAAGTTCAAAATTTACTATTTTGCTTGCATAGACCCCCAACCACCACCTCCACCAATCTTATATGGGCCCCCAGGGGTCGTATGGATTCCGGTTGATAAACCACTCATATAGACAGAAGACTGAAATAAATTGAGCCTAATTAAAAGTAGGGGATCTTTTCGGTTTGAACGGCAGTTTTTTTTTAATAATTTCCACGTTACTAAACACTTTTAAACTTCGTATACTGGTAGAATGTGTTTATAAAACATCTTTTTCTCTTGGCTTTATTGAGAAAATTCTATAGGTTGTAAGATATTTGCTGTTTTTTTTTCTTCAATTTCTGCAATTTCAACCAATCAATGACGTCTATTTTAAGTGAAAACATTCTGTGCCGTATGAATATGTCCCTCGTTTAAGAAACAGATTGGGTTTATTTACATTTGTAAAGAAAAAAAGATACCCTTCCCCCACCCCTAACTCTAAAACAGATTGAAATGCAATAGATCGATACTAGGATCATAATTATGGGTGACAATTTCATATGACACCGCTAGAAAAAACTGCTGTTCAAACCGAAAAGGTCGAAAGTAAGCATGAAATAAGCCAACTCCGAAGAGTTTGCTACGTTGAGGATATTAGATCGCCAGGGAAGAATATCACTGCTGAAGAACTGTTTATTCGGATTTAAGATGGGCAGGGTGCAAGATTATCAGTTTTATTTCTATTACAAGGTGAGCTGACGAAATCGTTACAGTGCCAGACAAAATGTTTAGCAGCATTTCTTCTGTCTACAGGTTCAGCTTTGCCTTTCATTCTTCGGGATCGATAAAATAAATACCAGTTGAGCGCTGGAGATGATGTATTCGACTAACCGGGGCTTTTCTGTTTGGCGGCAAAGGTTTAAAAAATTAAAGTTTATCGAAAATTTTTTAATTTGGTACATTAATGTAGTTTTCCGAGCTGAATTGCTGGAGTTATTTCACTTTTCCAGAAAACTTTTTTTTTTAAAGTTATAGAGGTTTAAAGTTGAATCATTTTCACCCAGTCAATAAACAGGACTTGGAATCTGTCATTTTGTGCGTGACAGCATATTTTGTCAACATCCTGAAAGTAGCACGAGTAGTCAATATTTGTAGAAAATGCGTAAACAAGGTCTTTTGTAGTTTTAAGCATTCAATATGCATTTAATACGATAAAAAGTTCATTACAAATTAAATATTTGGAAAAGCGTGACTGTGTGGTAAGTAGCTTGCTTTCCAACCACATGGAGAATGCTTCTTGGAAGTTTCTATTCTGGAAGACAGTATACCTTTGGCATGTGGTTTCTAGGGTGCATGTAAATGACGTTTGGTTGTAGATAAATAAGAGGAATGAAGAACGTTATCATTTGCTTAGGGGTGGATGTTGTTGAAGATGGAAGCAACTAAGTCGTTGATGTGTTGGATAACCAACTATCAGGGATAAAACTGAACCCTGCGATAGGATAGCGTATGGAAAACCACAGTGCGATCAGGCAGAAAGCTTTCAATGAAAGAGACGAGATACATGGAGCCCATGGACAGGCGTCTTATGTAGGAGAATCTCATGCCAGACACGGTCGAATGCAGAATGCATGATCAAACCATTTTCAAGGAGGAACAAAAATTTTTATGGCTCCACTCATTAAAAGATTGTACTAATCGTTCTGTAAGTGTAGCGTTGAGAGCGAAAACGAGAGAGAGAGAGAGAGAGAGATTTGCTAGGAGTTTCTGACGTGCCCTTCTTGTTGACCCTACAGGAGGCCCATATTAAGTCGCAGTCTTTAGTACTGCTCTAACGAGTCAATAAGTTCTGACTGTCACTTTACCTTATGCATGTGTGTATGTAGACACATATGCACTACGCTAAACGCATGCACACGCACACAAACACACACACACACACACACACACACACACACACACACACACCAATATCCACACTCACATGTACTTACTTACACACGTGCACACGTGTCTGTTTATAAGATATCGCATTACTCATCTTCTGCTCGTTTCGAACCCATTGCCCTAATAACTAGGGTTGCGGTGTCAACGTCTCATTATTTGGTAGCGGGGTGGAAGAACAGATTATGAGAATGATGATGAAAGAGATACAAAATGAAAGGTGGGGAGAAAAAGAAAGATAAACATCACCAACCCATCTACGGTTGTTAATTATTCCAACTTTAGAAAACGAAGACATAAAAGAATGGTGAGCACCGTCCCCCAAACCGTTCTTATTTTACCCAGAAAAAAGCGCCAACAAAATCCAAGACTTTAGTTGTATTTCTCACCAGGAAACCATTCTGACAAACGTCTGCCATTAAGGGTGGGACGTGTACGTAGAGGTGGGTTTTTGCCCTACCCCCTTCTTTTATTTATTTCTTTGTGCTCACTACCTCCTTTTAAGTATATATTCTTGGGTGCCTTTAGGAGGTATCCCAACCATTTCTGCCGATAGGGTTATGTGCGTGTATGTATAAACATGTATGTATGTGTGTGTTTGTTGCGTGTGAACCTATGTACGCATATTTAAGTATACATGTGAGAGTAAATACTCAAGCATATATGTATACACAAGCATACACACACGTACAAATACACACACACA
>NC_043011.1:4643480-4648480 GCF_006345805.1 Octopus sinensis | reverse complement strand
CAGACTCGTTAGCACACCAGGCAAAATGCTTAGCGGCGTTTCGCTTGTCTTCACGTTCTGAATTCGAAGTCCGCCAAGGTTGACTTTGCCTTTCATCCTTTGGGGGTTGATAGAACAAGTACCACTTGTGGTTTGATGTCGACGTAATCGACTTAGCTCTTTCCCAGAAATTGCTGGCCTTGTGCCAAAATTTGAAACCATTATAAAATGCGGCGAGCTGGTAGAATCGTTAACACATGCGAAAGGCCTAGCGGTATTTCGCCCTCGCTACGTTCTGAGATCAAATTCCTCCGAGGTCGACTTTGCCTTTCATCCTTTTGGGGTCGATTAAATAAGTACCAATTACGCACTGGGGTCGATATAATCGACTTATCATCACTTCCCCCAAGCTGCCCTTGTGCAAAAGAAATTTGAAATTATTATTATCATTATAAAGGCGGCCAGCTGGAAGAATCGTTAACCCAGTGGGCAAATTGCTTAGCAGTATTTCGTCCGTTGCTACGTTTTGAGTTCAAATTCCACCGAGATTGACTTTGCCTTTCATCCTTTCGAGGTCGATAAATTAAGTACCAATGAAACACTGGGGTTGATGTAATCAACTAGTCCCCTCCCTCAAATTTCAGGGTTTGTGCCCTTAAAAGAAAGGATTATTATCATTATTATTGTTTTACTTCTCAGTACGTTCGGTCTTGTTTGTTCTGGTAGATTCTGTGAGAGCGGACAGTAGCCTGTCGTCAGAGGTCTCACAAGGTCTCTTTCTGGATAGTATAAGCTTTCATATTTGGTTGTTAATTATCGTGGGAGACATTCAACATCCAAGTACCAATCTTAAAATCTTAGCTCTTCCCAGCAGAGCTATTTTGGGGAGCTTGCTCTGCTCCAACATCAATTCCGATTTCTCTGTCGTATTTCTCAATCTTGGTTGTTAATGCTCCAAGTGCCCCTACAACTACTGGAATGACAGATACTCTCCTCATACTTCACATTCTTTCAATTTCATCTTTTAGTAGTCTGTGTTTTTGAATCTTTTCTAGTTCTTTGTCACTTATGCGTACATCTTCAGGTATTGCAATATCTATAATCTTGGTTTCCTTTTTTCCTTCATCATCATCATCATCATCATCATCATCATCATCATCATCATCGTCATCGTCGTCGTCGTCGTCGTCGTCGTCGTCGTCGTCGTCGTCGTCATCGTCATCGTCATCGTCATCATCATCATCTCATCATCATCATCATCATCATCATCATCATCATCATCATCATCATCATCTTCTTGGGTATGTGCTGTGATTTGTTGTGATGCTCTGATGGTTATTGTATGCAAAGTGTTCTGCGTAGGATGTGTGCAGTGCCTAGTAGTGCAATTTTCTGTATGTTATATGTGTTTGTAAGTCCTGGTGTTTTTGTTATGTATTTGTCTGAATATTTTTTTATCATGCCTAATGCACCTACTATGATAGGAATTGTTTCTGTTTTCAGATTCCACATTCTAGTTACCTCTATTTCCAGGTCTTTGTATTTTGAGAGTTTCTCCATTTCTTTTAGAGACACGTTGTCATCTGCCGGTATTGATACATCATTAGAAAGCATTTTTTTCTTCATGATCTCTGACAACTATATCTGGTCTGTTGACCTTAATTTCTCTATCTGTGTGTATCGGCATATCCCAGAGTATGGTTGCTTTCTCGTTTTCTGTGACCTTTTCTGGTGTGTGCCTATACCGTCTTTTTTCTGTTGTTATTCCATAATGTTGGCATAGCTTCCAATGTATGTAGGTTCCAACTCTGTCATGTCTGTGAATATATTCCTTCTTAGCCAGGACTGGGCAGCTAGAGATAATATGATTTATTGTTTCTTGTCCATCTCCACATATTCTGCAGTTACTTGTAATATTTCTTTTTATTACATGTTTTTGGTAATTTCTGGTGTGGAGGCTTTGGTCTTGTGCTGCAATTAAAAATCCCTCTGTTTCTGATTTGAGTCCTGAGCTTCTCAACCATTGCTGGGATTTTTCTTTGTCTATTTCTTTTGCGTTTAGTTTAGTCCAGTATTTACCATGAAGGGGCTTTTCTTGCCATCGTTTTATCATAGTTCGTTGCTGTTCTATTTTTAGTTTGGATTTCATTTGTTTTATAGCTTTTGTTGTTTCTTCATCTTCTTCTTCTTCTTCTTCATATTTATTAGGTGGTATAATTTCTTGTTTGTATTTGTCAGCTTCCTTAAATACTGAGAACAGTTTTTTGTTTTGCTCGTGTTTTGCCGCTATTTGTATCAGTTTTCCTTCCTTCTGAAGTAGATATTTTTGCAGTCCTATGGTGGTTATTTTATAGTAGTTTTCCAGCTGTATAAGGCCTCTACCACCTTCTATACATTGTATATATAGTCTTTCTATGTCAGATTTTGGGTGATGCATCCTTGATCCTGTCATTATTTTTCTTGTTTTCCTATCTATTTTGGTCAGTTCATTTTTTGTCCAGTTAAGGATATTGTAGCTGTAACTTATAACTGGGACAGCTAAAGTGTTAATACCTATTATCTTGTTTTTAGCATTGAGCTCTGTTTTTAGTTTTGATCTAACTCGTCTATAATATTCTTTTTTTATTTTCTCTTTCATTTGTGTGTGTTGTGTCTTATCTAGTTCATGGATTCCTAAGTATTTGTAAGTTTGGCTTTGGTCTAATTCTTTTATTTCATTGGTTTTATCTAGTGTGATGTTGCTACTCTTAACTAGTTTTCCTCTTTTCATGGTTACTTTGGCGCATTTTTCTAATCCAAATTTCATATTTATTTCTTTAGTAAATCCATGAACTGTCTTTAATAGTGTTTCCAGCTGTTTGTCATTTGCAGCGTATAGTTTTAGGTCATCCATATATAAAAGGTGGATGATCGTTTTGTCGTAACATTTATATCCACATCCAGTTCTATTTAGTATATCAGATAGAGGTGACAGTGCCAAGCAGAAAAGGAGTGGAGAGAGCGTGTCTCCCTGGAATATTCCTCTTCTAATGGGGATGTCTTTGGTTTTCATGAGTCCCTCTTTTGTTTGGAGGTGTAGGACTGTTTGCCATTTATTCATAGAGTGCTCTATGAATTTTATGATTGTTGGTGCTACTTTGTTAATGGCTAGTGTTTCGAGGATCCATGTGTGGGGGATGCTATCAAACGCCTTTTTGTAGTCAATCCAGGCCATACAGAGGCCTTTCTTCTTTCTGTGGCTGTCTTCAGTTATGGCTTTATTAATCATTAGTTGATCTTTACAGCCATATGAGCCTTTGCGGCATCCTTTCTGCTCTTCTGGGAACAGTTTGTTTTCGTCCAGGTGCTTGTTCAACCTTTGCGATATCACTGCAATAAATGCCTTGAACATTGTAGGGAGGCAGGTTATTGGTCTGTAGTTTTCTGGTTTTGCTGTCTCATTTGATTTGGGAATTAAGATGGTTTTCCCCTTCGTGAGCCATTCAGGCATTGTCTCTGGCTCTGCTAGTATGTTGCTAAAGTTTTCAGCCAGCTTTTTGTGCATTCCTGTTAGATATTTCAACCAGAAGTTGGGGATCTTGTCATGCCCAGGTGCCTTCCAGGTGCCTATTTATTATTATTATTATTATTATTATTATTATTATTTATTTCTTTACTACCCACAAGGGGCTAAACATAGAGGGGACAAACAAGGACAGAAAAAGAGATTAAGTCGATTACATCGACCCCAGTGCGAAACTGGTACTTTATTTATCGACCCCGAAAGGATGAAAGGTAAAATCGACCTCGGCGGAATTTGAACTCAGAACGTAGCGACAGGCGAAATACTGCTGAGTATTATTATCATTATTATTATTATCATTATTATTATTATTATTATTATTATTATTATTATTATTATTATTATTAATTTTACCTCCGCTTTCACGAAGCTGGATGTATTGTTTTCAGTCGTGTTTGTTTGTTTGTTTGTCCGTGGACAAGATGTCTCAAGAACCATTGGATGAATTCGAAGGAGACTTTCAGGGATGGATCTCATGACTGGCATGAACTGGTCAGAGTTTGAGATCGATCCGGTATCGGACAAGGATTTTAGATTATTGTTGTTATATTTACTTTACTTTGCATGAAGTATTACGATCTTACGTTCACTTTCAAGTCTTTCTCTGATTATTTCCCTTGAAAGCACGCTCATGGTTTCCACGTAATTCATTGCGGCGTTGCCGTTTCCAAAGTTTTGTCTTCGTTTCTCTATTAATTTTACTCGCGTCTCTATCTTAGTAGAATCTGAAGGATAAATATATCAAACTACATAAAACAAACTGCAGTAAAACCAATCAGAAATTAAATAACACTAACATATTCAGTAACAATAATAAATTTAATCACTTCTCGACAATTTTCAGTTTTATCAATTTTGAAAATATCGCTCCTGTTTAAAACCTCTTACCTACTTGACAATTATATTTCTAGCTCTGACTTGAAGGTAGCTTTACTTCTTGGACTCACGTTTTTGTGCGCCATGATGTTGTCAAACTTCCATTAACAGCACCATATGCAGGTCCTTTCCATTTCCTTTTATACACGGATAAGTTTTTCACTATAGACCTTAATGGTCGTAAAGACACTATCTCAGTGGTTAGATTAAAAAATCCCTTCATAGAGAAAACTGTCCCTGTTCCCACTGCAGACGACACAGTCACAGTATCAAAACCATGGCCCGCACACCCACCTTCACATTCCATGACTACCATTGGGATCGATCAGGTACTGGACAAGAATTCTGGATTATTTTTCCAGTTTCTTTTACTTAATTTCTGAGAGTGATTGGATTCATTTTTAGTATACTTGTTTGTGAGGGCAGTCGAGTTTATTTCAGATATTCTCATTTTAAAAATCATCTCCGGCTAATCGTTGAGAGGATGTTGGTATTACCTTAGCGGAGTTCTGCGCTCTCTGAGTGCTCGTATTATTATTATTATTATTATTATTATTATTATTATTATTATTATTGCTATTGT
>NC_043011.1:4625980-4638480 GCF_006345805.1 Octopus sinensis | reverse complement strand
TAACCTCACCGTTCTCGAAAGGCAAGCGAAGACCATACCTCAACTTCTTCCTTCAGACTAAACCAATAAATCATTTTGTTTTATTAATTATTATCGCCGGAAGCAGTATTAATACCAAAAGATAATCTTTATATCCAACTTAACATAGATGTCTTGTTAGAACGCTAAATCCTGCGTTATTAGCATTGAGGGATTCTCTCATATAAGCGCTTGGGACATAAAAGCACACACATAGATCGTAGCAGATTAGAATTATCTGTCATAGGCGCCAGAATTTAAGGCGGTGAGCTGGCAGCAACGTTAGCCCACCGGACGAAATGCTTAGCGGTATTTCGTCTGTCGCACATGTGTTCGTGAAGTAAGAATTGCTGTTTCGTGGTGTTAATATTGTTAACAACTGTTGTTTCTTGTTAAACTGTTGAATAACTTAACTGTTGGAGTTTTTAATTGAAAACACTTAGTGCTTGTGGTAGCACGCGTTGTTCATTCCCGCTTTGGGGGGAAGAATGTCGTCTAGCATGGAGCCTACCGTTGGAGCAGAAATACTTGTTTCTCCTGTTGAGAGGAGGAAATACATGTCCGGCGAGGAGCCAACTACAGACAAGGAAATAGGGGTTTCCCCCGCTACAAGAAGGAATAGCAGAGAGGATAATATATTTGATATTTTTGGAGATGTGTCTGAGAGCTCGCCAGAACTTTCACCAGAAGAGTTTCCGACTTTGCCAGAGAACAAAGGCATTGTGTCGAAGAGAATAATTGATGTGCCTAGCATCCAGATAGAACCAAAAAATGGAAAAAAAAGTTTTGCGTTGGCTGCTGGGGGTGGAACCCAGATACTGTCGACGAATAAAAGCGAAATTATGAAATACAGCAAAATGATGGAAATAAATGACAACAGTGTGAAAATTGAACCTCCGCAAAAGTTATTACAGGAAGAAAAGCAAAAAACAATAATTTTCAAAACATATTGTCTACAAAATAGAAAAATTGAAAGAATGTCAGAAGAGAAAATAGAAAAGTGCTTAAAGCCAATATTGGGCGACGTAGTATTTCTGAGAAGAGGAAAAAAATTCGGAACGGTGGAAGTAAGGTTCACCAATAAAGAAATAGCACACAAGAACTCAGTGGAAACGTTGAAAACGAATGACGTGGAGTTAATACCCTATTATATGGGGATGAGGACGTCGCGAATAAAAATTACAAGGGTCCCGCCAGAGGTCGAACCTATGTGGTTGTTGGCGGCAGTCCTAATCAAAGAGGTAGAAAAAATTACTCTCCTCCAGGCTACCGCTACGGAAAACCCACGCTGGGATGGTAAAACAATTAATCTTCTCATTCAAGCGGACCCTAAAATAATTCAAACAATTCCTGAGACAATTGAGGTAGGGGAGGAGAACCTCGTGGTGTTTGTTGAGGGCCGAAAACCTCGATGTTTTTTATGTGGTCAATTAGGCCACATTCGAAGGAACTGCAAGGAAAATGAAGAAGAGGAGGAAGAGGAGAAAAAAGACAAAGAGGAAGAAGATAAAGAAGAAACAGATGAGAAAAAAATAACAAACAAAAGAAAAATACAACCAGCAACCCAGCCGAGAGCGGCGACTACTACAGAACAACGACCAAAAAAGACTGCCAGAAGAGAAAAAGAAGAAAAAGGCATAATAGCCGTATACACTAAAGATACTGAGCTCATGAGAGACATTCAACTCATAAAGACTGTAAAAAAAATTGATAACCTTTCAGAGGAATTTATCAATTACGACATATATGAAGTCTCAAATAAGACTTATAGAATTCTACAAAATAAGTACAGAAAGACTGTATCTTCATTGAGATTAGATTTTAACAAGTCGATATTTCATGGATTACCAGCTCCGATCCCGCGAGAAAAGGAAAAGGTGGAGATTCCCCCTCCACCTGATAATTCTGTGTCGGTGGTGAGACGGGATTTTGACAAATCTATTTCCCAAGACCGTCCACCTCCGACCCTGGATAAAAAAAAGGTGGAGGGTCCCCCTCCACCGGACAATCCTAATTAAACAGGTAAGTGATGGCTATTCACATTGGTTGTTTAAATGTTCATGGCCTGTTGTCAAGCTGGAAGCAAGGACGCTTTCTGAATGACATCAGGTCGAGAAATTTGGATGTAATTGTTGCAACGGAAACCCGGGTGAAGGGGCCAAGAGATCTGCTCCCCCTCATGAACGGCTACGAGAAATACGTTTCTCCGAGTCGGGCGGGAGGTGGGGGTGGGGTGTTGGTCCTACTAAAAAGAAACCGGGTAGCCGAGAAAAAGTTGGTTTTTTCTGACCCAGAAGGCAGGCTGGTCGTTCTCGACTTGACATTCAGTTGTGGCAAGACAATCAGGCTGGTCGCTATTTATGCACCAAACATTATTGGCCCGCAAACTGAATATTTTCGTGGCCTAGGAAAGTTCCTAGCCACGTCGCATTCACTAGTAGTGTTAGGAGACTCTAATACAATATGTGCAGCACACACAGATTGTGTTGGCTCAAACTCGAACATGAACAGAAAATGTAACACAGGCTTTCGGGATCTGCTAAGTCAATTTCAGCTAGCAGATCCATATAGGTTGGAGCACCCGAACACTCCACAGTGGACGTGGTCAAATAGTGACGGGTCTACCAGAACATATCTAGATAGGATTTTAATTAGAGAAAAAGATAAGTCCATAGTTGAGTGTCCACAGTTTTTTCTAGTCAGCTACAGTGACCACAAGATGGTTACCTGTGAACTGACGGTAGATAAGTTGCATAGACAGGGATCTGGCTACTGGAAACTCAATACGTCCCTTTTGGCGATTGAGGAGTACAGAAAGCGGATCAAGATGTTAATACAGAGGGCATTAACAGGTACCATCATTAATAACAAATGGTGGTACACCCTAAAAAGAGCCATCAAATATGAGTCTATTAGGTTTAGCATAAGTTTAGCTAAGAAGGGACGTAAAATAGGAGATGGTCTAGTTAAGGAACTAGAAGAAGCCTGGAGGACTGGTAATACAGACCAAGCGAGGGTGAAAAGACGGGAGTTAAACCAGCATCTTGAAGCCCACCACATGGGAAGTATTACCAGAGCTAAGTTACGTGCAATGGGAAGTGAAGGAATCAAAGCCGCTGGATGGGCCCGAGTGGTGGAAGCTCGGCAAGGAAATAGTTCCTCTATTCGGTCTTTGACGAATCAAAATGGTGTCTTGATAAACGAACCCGAGAAAATGTGTGAGGTCTTTCGGGAGTACTTCGCCCAGCTGTTCGGGGTGACGGCGGTCCTGGTGGTGGGAGAGCCCTCGAGGACTTTCTTACCGGGCTGCCGTGCCTCTCGGGGTCGGATGCGGAGTCTTGCGAAGGGCCAATCACACTTGAGGAGTGATGGAGGCTTTGGCCGATTGTAAAGCGGGTAAGTCACCGGGACTTGATGGTCTTCCGTACGAGCTGTATAAATGTATGCCAGACTTGTTCGGGCAACTACTGACTGACGTGTACGCGAACTGGAAACAGAATGGGTTTATCCCCAGATCTGTGCGCCGGGGAGTAGTGACGTTGGTCAGAAAGGACTCGGACAAGGGGGACGTTCTAGAGAATTTCAGGCCCATCACTCTGTTAAACGCAGAAGTGAAGATTTTGGCCAAGGTTCTAGCAAAAAGGTTGGCGCGTGTCGCGAATGGTATAGTCGGGGAGGCACAGACATGTGCCATCCCAGGCAGAACCATTCAGGATACCCTCCATCTTATTCGCTATACCATAGAGAGGTTTGGTAATAAATCTGGCAAAGGTGGGGCATTGGTGCATTTGGACCAGTCTAAAGCTTTTGATAGGGTTGACCATCGATACCTAGCGACTGTACTTGCGCGGTTTGGCCTGGGCCTTGGCTTCCTCAGGTGGTTTATCGCTTTGTACCACAACATTGACTCGATAGTTCGGGTGAACGGTTTCCTTTCGAAGCCGTTCTGCATCAGACGCTCGGTTCGTCAAGGATGTCCGCTTTTACCACTTTTGTATGTGATGGCTCTCGAGCCATTACTGCAAAGGTTGAGTGGCATCCCGAGAGAACCAGGACTAGAGGAGTTTGTTACGGCTTTCGCGGATGATATCACTATAAGTGTAACCACAGTGGTACGCCTACGTGAAGTAGGTAAGACTATTGAGGCTTACGAGGAGGTAGCAGGAGCAAAGATTAACCGGGAAAAGTCGGTCGGCTTGCAGCTCGGCACCTGGGTTGGCAAGTCGATGCCTTCAGACAGTGTTGTTAGGCGCTGGACGGAGGGACCGGTTAAGTTGCTGGGAGTCTGGTTTGGACCAGGCCTCCAGATAGAAGAACTGGACGGAGGTATTGAGCAGGGTGGCTGCAGTAGTCAAGACTTGGTCTTGGCGGTGGCTATCCCTGAAAGGGAGGGCGGAAGTGGCCAATGTGTTTATCGCATCGGTCATTACCTACCGCCTGACTGTCGTGCCCTGTCCGGATCCGTGGTTGATCAGGTTGGAGAGACAGCTCTTTCGCTTTTTGTGGAAGGGCAGGTCGCCACTTGTGAAACGCTCTGTCTGCTGTCAAAAGCCTTTAAATGGAGGTTTAGGGATGCCTTGGTTAATGATGCGCAACATGCGTTGAGGTTGAGGCACCTCTGGATTCTCCTGGATAGTGAACGGGTGTGGTCTCCGCTGGCCAGACAAATGTTCCCTGAGTTCAAGAGTTTTTGCGAACAGGAAGCCTGGTGTTCTCGTAGACCGAGGTCGAGTGAGTGGCATAAAGAGTACCGTAAGGCCCTCTTGCTGTTCCGGCGCTCGGGCAACGCCAGCGGTGGGGGTTCCACACGGATTTTATATAGTGGGTTGGTAGAGTCTGAATGCGACGATGGCCTGGGGTCGACTCTAGGTCTCGGATTTATTCAACTGGACAGCTTGTTTCATCGTACATTCGGGTTGAGAACGTTGGACAACTTCCAAAAGTCCTTAACCTGGCAATGCTACAGAGGTGCCTTGCCCGTTTGGGATAAGCTCGCAAGACATGGTAAACGTCAGTCGCCGACCTGTCCAAGATGCGGTGGGGACAGGGAAACCGTCCCTCACGCTATTGTTCAGTGTCCGGAGATAACTGAAATGTGGGCTTATGCTGAACATCTATTGTCCGGCGAAGGAAGAATACGGCTGTCGACTGAGTCAATTATAAAAATTGACCCACCGGGAGTTCTAACGAACGAAGGTAAGAATTGTTTTCTCACGGTTGTAGCAATAGCAAAAGAGGCTGTATGGAATACTAGGATAAAAGGAATTAAGACAGGCAACTTTATCTCTGGTGACAATTTACGATCCTTTTTTTCTTTTCATTTGAAAAGGAAACTGTGGCTGGAGAAGAGGTGTCTGTCAGAGTGTACGTTCCAAAAGAGATGGAAGTATGTTGCACGAGTGTTGTGCGTGCAAGGAACCGTGTGAATAGACGAGGAAAAAGGAAAAATAAAAAGGTATCAGCGGTAGATCGGGGCTTGTGGGATCGGAGCGTAACTTGATCATCGCTTCATTTGTATTGTTTTTGTACTGTGTATTCCATTCGATTTTTATGTATTGTATTTTATTTTTGATGTCACATTTATGTAAAATCATATCGATTCACTGATCCCATCAGTTGTACTGTCCATATCTATGTTTGGCCCCCGGTGGGCAATAAAGAAATTGGTATTTCGTCTGCTGTTACCTTGTGAGTTCAAATTCCGCCGAGGTCGACTTTGCCTTTCATCCTTTCGGGGTCGATTAAATAAATACCAATTACGCACTGGGGTCGATATAATCAACTTAATCCATTTGTCTGTCCTTGTTTGTCCCTTCTGTGTTTAGCCCCATGTGGGTAATAAAGAAATACGTATTTCGTCTGCTGCTACGTTCTGAGTTCAAATTCCGCCGTGGTCGATAAATTAAGTACCAGTTACGCACTGGGGTCGATGTAATCGATTGAATTCCTTTGTCTGTCCTTGTTTGTCCCGCTATGTTTAGCCCCTTGTGGGCAATAAAGAAATAAAAGGCGCCGGAATTTCCATATCACGTGATTTCGCTCAATTGGAAATCATAAGTAGGAAGCGTCTGGTCATCGCACAACAGTTAAATCCAGAATATCAGCATCTTTTCAGACACTGGTGCCACAAATAGCCAGTAGGCTTAAACCTCCCGAGGCAGCATTCAATGTTCTAACAAGACAGCCACCTTAAGTTCAATATAAAAATTGTTTTATAGCTAATTAAAATCCATTCGGACTAGAATTAGAGAAAGCATTCATTAGACAGACAATGGGTGTTTTAATTCATTATTTACTGTAACGTTGTCTGCTCATCAGTAGTATGTAGGGAACTGGAGGCACAGTGGCCCAGTGATTAGGGCAGTGGACTCGTGGTCGGAGGATCACGGTTTCGATTCCCAGACCGGGCGTTGTGAGTGTTTATTGCGCGAGAACACCTAAAAAAGCTCCATGAGGCTCCGGCAGGGGGTGGTGGCGACCCCTGTTGTACTCTTTCGCCACAACTTTCTCTCTCTCTTCCTGTTTCTTGAGTAACGCTGCGATGGACTGGCGTCCCGTCCAGCTGGGGGGAACACATACGCCACAGAAACCGGGCCCATGAGCCTGGCTAGGCTTGAAAAGGGCAGAAAAAAAATGTAAGAAACCGGGGCTGATGGTACGAATGAGATACTAGAGTGGACAGTCAGTGCAGGAATTCAACATTTCCCCTTTTCTCGGTGGTGATACCATTTTCAATGCAAAGGGGTGGGGAGATTTCTTAACACTGAAAAAAATAATATCTAAAAATCCTAGTTGCTCAACTTATTGAATCGTGCTGGACTGGAACAGTGCCAGAATCGAACCTCAAATAAAATGGAAGAATCCAGGGGTGACATCAGTGATGTCAGTCTCTTTAGTTTGCAGAGTTGTGTTCAAATATTCCCTTGGATTAGGACTATGAACCAGTCTCTGGGTCTCTGAAAACGGTCACCGGTGCTGCTCCTCCACTTCTGACTAACAAATGCAAAATCAATAAATGAATAAATATATATAGGCGCAGGAGTGGCTGTGTGGTAAGTAGCTTGCTTACCAACCACATGGTTCCGGGTTCAGTCCCACCGCGTGGCACTTTGGGCAAGTGTCTTCTACTATAGCCCCGGGCCGACCAAAGCCTTGTGAGTGGATTTGGTAGACGGAAACTGAAAGAAGCCCGTCGTATATATGTATATATATATATGCGTGTGTGTGTGTTTGTGAGTCTGTGTTTGTCCCCCTAGCATTGCTTGACAACCGATGCTGGTGTGTTTTTATGTCTCCGTTACTTAGCGGTTCGGCAAAACAGACCGATAGAATAAGTACTGGGCTTACAAAAGAATAAGTCCCGGGGTCGAGTTGCTCGATTAAAGGCGGTGCTCCAGCATGGCCGCAGTCAAATGACTGAAACAAGTAAAAGAGTATATAAAATAAACAAGTAAAAGAGTATATAAAATAAATCGATTTCGCTGTCCATTCTTCCGAGATCGGTAAATATAAGGAATAGTCACCCCCAAACATGTACCTTTCAATCTTTTTCTCTTTTTTTTAGTCTTTTACTGCTCCCAGTGACTAACTAGACTGTAATCATTCTGAAGCTCTGCTTTCAAAGTTCATATCAACTCCAGCACAAATGACCACGAAAGAAACTCCGGGAGCTCTAAGCGTCAAAGGGGAGAAGTATACCAGCTACATACAGTAATATATATGCATATATGTATGTATATGATACATATACGTACATATGTATACACACATATATATGCTTATATATATGTGGTTGTGTGGTAAGCAGCTGGCTTCCCAATAACATGGTTCCGGGTGCAGTCCCACTGCGTGGCACCTTGGGCAAGTGTCTTCTACTATAGCTTCTGGCCGACTAAAGCCTTGTGAGTGGATTTGATAGACGGAAACTGAAAGAAGCTCGTCGTGTATATATATAAGTGTGTGTGTGTGTGTGTGTGTGTGTGTGTGTGTGTGTGTGTGTGTTTCTGTGTCTGTGTTTGTCGCCTCCCTATCACCATCGCCTGACAACTGACGTTTGTGTGTTTACGTCCCCGTGACTTAACAAGCTTGCAATGAGCATGGAAATCCCTCCAGTTGCGAGAGGAATAGGCTTGATGCATGAAACAAGTACTTTACAAAATTGTTATGTAAGGGAACGCAAGCCGAAGAGCTATTACATTGTGACTCAGGATAAAACAATGCATACGAAGTGTCCACCGCAAAAATTTCGAGATGTTTGAACTCCTTGTCATACTCGAGGAGGCAAGTGACTTTAGAAAGAACTGTGGTTGCATTGAACAAATTCACACGTTGAAAAGGATACTGGAGATCTGCTTTGAATGGTGTCTCCCAGTATTTGCACCGTTCTTAGTCTTTCGAAAAGCATTCGAGAGAGTCAACAGAACTACTGTGTTTACGATTCTTGAAAGGGCAGAGATACCATCGAAAATAACATCGGCATTGAGATATCTTATAAACATCAAACAGCATGTCTTTGTTAATGGAAAACAGCCCCCTGGCGTCACATCTCAGAGTGGAATTTTGCAACTCTGAGGCATCCTTAGCTATTTTTGGTGGTTACGGATCATATGGTGAAAGCTTCAACTCATACGGAGGATGGAATTCGCATATCAGAGTCACATCAGTTGACCTATCTCGCATTTGCAGATGATATCGTTCTCTTTACTATTAGCCTTATAGAAACACAGAACTACTTGGATGGTGTCATGCGAGAAGCAAAGACTGTGGGGCTAGAAATAAACGAAAGGAAGACAGAGGCGTCCTGGCAAATGGAAAGCAGCTATCCAGATGAGTTTACTTACCTTCGATCGACTATAACTGATCTCTCTTACAACTCAAACGGTGACATCATAGACAGAAGGAGAGTGGTATGTGGAGCAATGATGCAGCTTAAACACCCCTGGTCGCCTAACATGAACCCAACAAAGGAGATAAAGATGTAAAAAACTCTGTCTTCCGATTTTTACATATGGATGCGAGATATGGGTAACAAATACGAACCGGCAGAGGGCCAAGGTGAATACTTTTCACACAAGAAACTTGAGGAAAAACTATCAGATATCCTACAACGACCACGTTTCTAATCATACATTGTACCAAATGGTTGACAAAGAGCAAATGTGTACAAGGATAAAGGAATGCTGGCTGAGATGGATTGGTCACCAACTGCGACACCCACCGAATGAATGTTATCAACAGTGTCTGATACTTAACACCCCAAAAAGGTAGAAAATGCGAGAAGAAATGACCAAGAACGATTTACTCACAAACCGTGGGTGAATCCGGGTCTAAAATAGAAAACAGATGTTCAATGTGCTGTGCACTGAGATTGAACTCGGAATTGCGTGGTTACAGAGTGAAAGTTTAAACCGCACACCAACGCTTGTGCCTGTGAAAGATATCACTATAAAATCATCAGCCCATATGTGTATGTACATATATATACATATATAAATATAAATATAAATATATATATATAATATATATATATATTATATATATATATATATATATATATATATATATTATATATATATATATATGTATACATACATACAGACAGACAGACATGTTTATGAAAGAGGACTGCGCTCTTATATTTTCATTTTCAAAAATATGCTGATTTCTTTTTTGATTTCTTTAAATTAGAACACCAGTTCAGTTCTGAGTTGCCTGAAATCAAAGAAAAGCGTTAATGTGTCATTCCCTTGAGGCGGACACAACAACATGTGAGGTAAAAACTAGTTTGTGGGAAGAAAGAAGCGATATCTTATGACACACGATGATAATAAAAATGGTGGCAAGTGAAGAGTTATGAACTACTGTGAATGAAAAACTGAGTAAAGTGGAAATGCATTAACCACCTGTGAACCGGAGATGGTAGAGCAAATAGGGCAACATAGCTTCTTCAAACATACTATATGCAACCCTGACACAGAGTTACAAGCAGTTCAACAGCTGTAGAGATGAGTTCGACTCCCTGGCACAGTCTTGTTCACATTTTCAATAAATAGCTTACTGCAATTAACGTTCGGCAGTTTAGGAAAGAGAGTTGGTCGAACAGCAATGGCCGTATGCTATTTATTGAAAAGAGTGTATTTTGAATAGTTGTGAGAACAAAGAAACGTGTTGGTTCGATTCTCATGCCAAGAAGCCAGGAAAAGCGACGTGGAGTAGGTGGCTTAATTTCATTTCCTAGTGAGAGTACATATGAATACCAACGACTTCCTGAATATATATTTGCTCACATATACATATGTATGTTTGCATGTATGTTTATATGTATGTATGTATGTATGTATGTATGTATATATGTATGTATGTGTGTATGCATGTGTGTATGTATGTATGTATGTATGCATGTATGTATGTATGTATGCATGCATGCATGTATGTATGTATGTATGTATGTATGCATGTGTGTATGTATGTATGCATGTGTGTATGTATGCATGCATGCATGTATGTATGCATGTGTGTATGTATGTATGCATGCATGTATGTATGTATGCATGTATGTATGTATGCATGTGTGTATGTATGTATGTATGTACGCATGCATGTATGCATGCATGCATGTATGCATGCATGCATGTATGTATGTATGTATGTATGTATGTATGTATGTATGCATGTATGTATGTATGTATATACGTATGTACATATATATATTATATATGTGTGTGTATGTTGACCGTTAACTCCAAAAGTTTTTTTTATTCTCTCTCTGTTTATTTCCTCGTGTTCCTTTCTGCTAAAGAGCGAAGGCTCGAAACGTAAAAGACTTTCTCAACTTCCCGAGCATCGAACTAATACATCTGCTTCTTGTTTATACACCTGTCTTCGTTTTTTGTTTTTTCTGTAAATTTCGGCGCGGGGCTATAGTAGAAGATGCTTGCCTAAGGTGCGTGCAGTGAGACTGAACCACGTGGTTATAAAGAGCGCTTCTGAACCACACACCTTTGCATGTGCAATTCGTCATGAACTTTACAACCATCAAGTTCACTTTAAAGGCGACGACATATCATATCAGACCTTTGTCTATAATTGTGTTTTTTTCAATGTGTTTGTTTCAGTATATAACAAGAGAAACTGTATCGTTGTCTTCTGTTATCATTTCCTTATGAACGGGCTCATCTATTTTATACTTAAAGTGCATCTGGTTTAGATAATAAATGTTTTATATTTCACTTGTATACATTGTACTACAGCAATTCGTTGTATACTTTTTAATGTACTCTAAGTATTTGGATTTATTTTCCCATTAATTTTTTTCAAAGTATCCAATGATCACTTAAGGTTGCTCTTTTCATACGAAATTCATTATGGAATGCTTCTTTACTGCTGGATAATTTAAACGCATCTGTACAACTAACGCTTTAATGAGAATGGGTATATACTTATCTAGGCAGCTATCGGGGACTTCATGTAGAAACATTTGTTATTATCTTTAGTGTAAACAGATGTGTTATATTTGTGGTAACTATATTAGAATAACTATGTTTCTATGTTAAAGTGTAAGAATAACTGTGTTTTCATCCTAATATCTAAGAAATGCCGTTTTAATACGCTGCAATGCAGGAGAATTTTCCAAACCATATTTCAACTAGTTAGCATCGTTAAAAGCGTTTATAACAGCCAAGATATAGACCACGTAGCGATAGTAAGCAATCAATTATACACTGAAAGATTTCTCTTTACCTGAAAATAACTCGAATATACAATATCGAAACCTATTGGGACATCCATTACAACTTCACCGAAATGTTTTCAAAATTTCTCTCCTAAGAACGGGAAAATACTTTAGCGATGCAGATTAGTAGTAGCTTCTTAAGTAGACCCTCTGGAATTACGAAAGTTGGAAATATTGCCAACTTACATAATTCTTTATATGTTAGTTGGTATTGTATCAATAATTCTAGGAAGAAACATGGGGTTTTTGTAAAGACGTTTTCTACATCAAGTTTTGATAAAATACCACTACTATTGCTGACATGCATCCTAACATCTATCTCCGTGGATACTATGTTGCTCCTAAACCCAGAGAGAATAAATGGATCAAGGTGGAATAAATTATTTACCAGTGACGAAGAGGAAACTTCTAAAATTTTTGCCAGAATTCTTTGCCGGAAATCAACATTACCAATTAGAAAATACCATTGGGAAACGCACTCTCAGGTATAATGTACTGCTCGAAACGTTTCGTTATCCCCTTGGTTTTCTTCCGTGCAGCGAACCAAATCATCCAAATTTTGAACAGTTTATACAGTTTTATTGTCGACAAAGACAATCGCTAGTTTCTTCGGATCCTTCTGTTTTGCTTTGTAACCAAGATAACTGTAACTATTGTTTCTTTTACCTTTTTCTTGTTTTAATCATTGGATTACAGTCGTCCTTGGTACAACAAATCGATCCCATTATTTAATTCTAAGTCTGGTTCTTAT
>NC_043011.1:4620980-4623480 GCF_006345805.1 Octopus sinensis | reverse complement strand
TGGAGCATTATCTTGATGAAACAAACCCCTCTTATGTCAGTTTTCCTAGGCATTCGGTCTTGATAGCTTTTCATAATTGCCTCAGCAAGTTGGCACAGTACACATCGATGGTGTGGCCCTTTTGAAGATAGTCAGTAAACACAATACTTTTGCATCTCTCCCAAAACTGAGGCCATCATCTTCCCTGCAAATGAAACAACCTTAGCCTTCTTTGGAGCAAATGAGGCGGAGTGTTTCCACTGCATGGATCGTCGCTTTGTCTCTGGCTCAAAATGATGATGTCAACGTTTACCCTGGCTCAAACAATGTCAGACTTTCCTGTGATGTGATCTGCCTGATACGCTTTTGATTAAGTGTTACAGGACGTAGCACCCAGCGAGCAGAAACGCTCGACATGCCAAATTCATTGCGCAGAGCATTCTCAACTCTCTCATGCTAATAGCATTGGCTGTTTGATTCGCCGTCAATCGTGGAGAAATATGCCGAAATATGCGAAATATGCCGAAAATAGACAAATTGGCAATAACCATATAATTTATCACTATAAACACGCGTCTCGAAGTAAGCCGACAGAAATTTCTAAATAATTCCGTTTTTATCGATACACACAACACACACACACACACACACACACATATGTATATATATATATATATATATATACTAGCAGTATCGCCCGGCGTTGCTCGGGTTGTAAGGGAAATAGCTATATAAGCATTTTTAGAGAGTTATAGCCCAAAAATAGCAAAAAAATGCATTAAAAATTGAAAAAAATTAGGTAAATTTTTTTAAATCGTTGACATCGTAGATATTTTTAGAGAGTTACTTCTATATAAAACGAAAAATGCTTAAAATGGAAAAATATGATGGTAAATTTTTTTTAAATCGTAGACTCATCGTAGACGCGCGCTAATACCCAGAAGGGCTCGATATGAATCACGACTATAAGATACCCGCTTTTGGTTAAACTGCACCGCAAAATGTGGGAGTAGTTTACGAATCTAAATCGTAGGAGACAGACACACAACTTCACTCTTATATAAATGCTTTTTTTCAGTCATAGAGTTAGATTTATGAAGGTCTTCAGTAGAAAATCCTTCGAATTCTGACTCGCTGCTTGATATAATGAAATTCGTATCCATTTTTTGTCAGAATTACAATTTTGAAAACACAATAGGAACAAATTCGGAAAAAAATCTCCCATAATTCACGGAATTAAATTACACTTCGATTTTTGTACAAAACTGTAGTTGAAGTGTTTACGAAGTATAATACGTGTTTTCACGAATGTACTAAAGAGATTTACTCTGATATTCTCATTTAAATATGAATAGGTAAATTCGGGCGTTTTGGTAACGAAAGGGTTAAACGGATGCATACATTTATTAATAACTATATATAAGTGTCGTCTGTTTATACATAAACACTGTTTCATACTGCAATTATATATACATATATCTATATATAATATTATATAATAAAAAATATACAGAGTAAAATAAAAACCAATTTAACCTTTTCTATTGTATTGTTATAGCAATTCCCCGTCCGTGTGTCTTTGCAAATGTGTTGGAATGATAAGTGATTGTGTTTTGGCGCCTTTTTTACTAATAACAAACACCACGTGTTTGTATGTAGTTGTTTGAAACGTTTGTGTTTGCCACTCTCATATATGTATGTGTATGCGTGTGTGTGAGGAATGACACACACACACACTCACGCACGCACACATGTACATCAATGCTTTCGGAGTGAAATGTTAAAATATTGAGTTTTCTCGAATTTTGTCTTATTGGTGGTAAAATTGAAAGAATTTTTTATGGCATCACCCACTGGAAGTACTCTGAAAAATCATGGGTACACTCTAATTGAAGAAATTGTGTGAGGAGTAAATCGTTATGTATTATTGTTTTTTTTCTGTTTGCTGTTTTTTTTTTTAGTAGTGGTTTAAGGTACACTTCTCTCGTTTTATTGAATTAGTTTCACTTTAATCGCTGCAAACTTGCAAAGAGAAAGTCGCAGAAATGAGTGACAGCGTGAGTGAATGAGATCGGTCCCTTTTTGTGTGTGTGTGTGTGCGAGTGCTGTAGCCCACATTAAGAGAAGCATTTGACTCATACACCACAATGTGAGTTTTCTGTAAATTTTGCTCAATTGGGGTTGAAATTTTAAAAACTGGACCTGGCATGACCCGATGCATTCTACTCTTAAAAATGCTAGGTAAATTGTAATTGAAGAAATCCTATATTGTAGATTTCTATAACTGTCAAAGGGAGGCAGATAAAATCTGCCTTTTATAATAAGAGATATATATTAGAAGAAATGAGGTACTCAGAAAATCGGATGGTTTTATATTTACAGATATTTATTTGTATATTACATGTTTTTATACATCATATAACTTAGATCATGTATTAACACTTTCTCCCATTCTAGTGGTGGTTTCAAATCAAAGTAAGTTCCTGTGTGAAAAGTTTTGACCATTTTATAGTGGTATTGA
>NC_043011.1:4603480-4615980 GCF_006345805.1 Octopus sinensis | reverse complement strand
AAGTATGAAACTTCTTAGAGTTATTACCGTCTAAATGCCATATAAGGGCCTCGGAGAGTGCTTAGGGAGTGGCGAGAAAGGGGTGGGTCTAGCGTCATACTTAAAGATCGTCTGGAGTAGATTCAAGAATAAGAACGGAGTAAATAACGTAATCATATTTATCATGGCTTTTATCATCATACTTCACCGTTCTGATCATCATCATCATCGTCATCGCTACCACCATCGTCATCATCATCATCATCATCGACGTCGTCGTCGTCGTCATCACCACCACCCCTTCTCCTGCTTCTCCTCATCCTCATCATCATCGTCATTGTGGTCCTCTTCGTCCACCCTACTCTACCCTCAACACCACCACTGCCGCTACCTCGATTAGGCTCCTCTTTCAGCTCCTCCTCCTCCTCCTTCCCCACCCCTTCTCACCCTCGTCTTCACTATATTCACCATGATCATTAGCAATAACAACAGCAACAAATAACGATATGCACTTAGGTTATCCAGCATCGTGCGGGGAAAAACTTAATTGATGTAAAGGTCTACCTGCATCAACAACAACCATCATCACCAGCACCAAACCTCCAACACCATTGCCACTGCCGACACCACCACCGCCAAGACCATCACCACCATCATCCTCATGATATCCATCAACACGACCATCACCACCACTGACAACACCATCACTGACACCATTACCACAAACACGACTGTCACCATCAGCACCATCATCAATACGACCATATCACAGCTACTACCACTGCCGGAACCACCACGACAATCGCCACCACCACTACCACAACCACCACCACCAACACCATCACGATCACCTTGATTGCAACCACTACCATCACCATCACCACCATCACCACCACCATCACCACCACCATCACCATCACCACCACCACCACCACCACCACCACCACCACCACCGCCACCATCACCATCACTATCAACACCACCATCATTATTGCCACCAGCGCCTACCCCAAAACCACCACCACCACTACCATCGTCATACTAAATGATCATCATTGTCACCGTCGTTGGCATAACCACCAGAAGAACCAACAACGTTAACAACAACAGCAAATGCAGCAGCAACAAGAACAACAAAAACAACAACAACAATAACAACAACAACAACAATAACAACAATAACAACAACAACAACAATAACAACAACAACGTAACGGCAAACAGCATCCTCATCGTTGGCAGAAACAGTCGTCACTCAGCAACCTTCTTCAACATCCGTTAATAAACACCCTATCACCAACACCAACACCACCACCACCAACAACAACAACAACACCAGTACCACCACCACCCACCACTTGTACATCCGCTTTCTTTCTTTCTTTCTTTCTTTCTTTCTTTCTTCCCCCCCCCCCACATTAACATGGAAATAAAATAAATTGGATTGAAACACAGCGAAAAGAAAAATGATTATATTTTTAAACCTTGGCAAATCTGTTTCTTTTCACTGGAGAATAAATAAACAAATTAACTACAACAACAAAAAGAAAAAGTAACGAGAATGGTGGTGGTGGTTTTTGGTGGTGGTCGTGGTGGTGGTGGTGGTGGCGGTGGTGGTGGCGGCGGCGATAGTTGTAGTAGTAGCACTAGTAGTAGTAGTAGTAGGAGTAGGAGTAGTAGTAGTAGTAAGAAAAAGAAGAAGGAGGAGGAGAAGAAGAAGAAGAAGAGGAGGAGAAGAAGAAGAAGAAGAGGAGGAGGAGAAGAAGAAGAAGAGGAGGAGAAGAAGAAGAAGAGGAGGAGGAGAAGAAGAAGAGGAGGAGAAGAAGAAGAAGAAGAAGAAGAAGAAGAAGAAGAAAAAGAAGAAGAAGAAGAAGAAGAAGAAGCAGAAAAAGAAGAAATAAACGAAAGAGGTGGAGAAATTTTGAAATGAAGAGAAGCACAACAACCATAGACAGTAATACAAACAAACAAACAATAAACAACACCAACGAACTGCTAGAGCGGTGATGGTGATGATGATGATGATGATGATGATGATGATTAAGGATAAAGATGATGATGATGATGATCTTTTCTACAAAAGAGCACATGGCCTGAAATTTTAAAGAAGGTAACAGAATCGATTACATCGACCTCAGTGCACAAGTGAGACTTATGTCACCGACTCCAAAAACTGAGAGGCAAACTCATTCTAAGCGAGATTTGAACTCGGAAAGTAAAGACCGGAAAAAAAAACGCCGTAATAATAATAATAATAATAATAATAATAATAATAATAATAATAATAATAATTGCCCCGGTGCAGTACCAGGCATTGGCTCTCATTGTTTCTGATCTTAACTGGCTGGAAGTGTTATCATGTACATTGTTTTGTCTTGGTGTAAAATATGGGCTACAGCAAATATTCTTACACGGATTTGCTTGTCAGTTGTTTGACCGTAACTGGTTGAGCATGTCCCTTAGTGGCTGATGATATGTGCATCTCTTATCACGAGCAGAAGTAGTGAGGGAGCATCATAGCCATGTGGTGAGAAGAATTCTTTTGGGTTTGGCTAATTCACCTTTGGAAACATGGATTCAACACCTTTAAACAACTCTTATTCAGGAACCTTTTGAGCGGGAAGTGGCTACTCGATCTAAAGAAAATTCTAACTGGGCCCCACCTGCAAACTCATATGCTGTTTATCTTGATATGAGATCACCATGTCGCGCACATATGGTTGTGATGCATGTGCCTAGTGTACCCTTATCAGGCAGATAGTCATTATGAGTATACTAATCTTCGTATATTTTACCCCAGGGTGACTTTGATGGCATGCACTGCTCTCTCACTCAATAATGATATAATAATAATAATAATAATAATAATAATAATAATAATAATAATAATAATAATGATGATGATGATAATAATAATAACAACAACAACAACAACAACAACAACAATAATAATAACAACAATAACAACAACAATAATAATAATAACAATAATAACAACAACAACTATAATAATAATAATAATAATAATAATAATAATAATAATAATAATAATGATAATAATAATAATAATGATGATAATAATATAATAATAATAATAATAATAATAATAATAATAAAAATAATATCCACTTCACAAAAGACACTATCAGAGATATGAGTAAAAAGACAAGCAATTGGAAAGCGGCAGGACCTGATGGTGTACAGGGATCTGGGATTAAAAAAAAAGTTCAGTAGATGCCATAAATTGATCGCAGAGCAATTTAATGCAGTGAGAAGAAGAAATTCCGGGCTGGTTGACAAAAGGACGAACGGTGTTGTGCCCGAAGAATGCATTAAAAGAAAATACTGTTGACAATTACAGATCAATTCCATGCCACTCATTAATGTAGAAGTTACTCTCAGGAGGAATTGCAGAAGAACTATATAAATTTCTTGATGAGAACGATATATTACCGCCGGAACAAAAAGTCTGTAGGAGATGCAGAGGTGCCAAAGATCAACTATTGATAGGCAAAATGGCAATGCAATATTGTAAACGAAGGAGAACAAATCTGGGAAAGGTCTGGATAGACTATCGCAAAGCTTATGATATGATTCCACATTCGTGGATCATCGGGTGCTTAGATCTATTTGGAATTACGAGGAATGTAACGTGTTTCCTGAAGAGAAGTATGGTGGGATGGAAAACCGAAGAAGCTTGGGCACCCTGGGTATCCGGAGAAAGATTTTCCAGGGTGATAGCCTATCTCCGTTGCTTTTTGACCTTGGTACTTAGGAAAATGTACCTGAGGTGCCAACTAAAGGAAAAATCCCAAACAATCAACCACCCTCTCTTCATGGATGATTTGAAACTGTCTGGCAAAGATGAGACATAGGTGAGTTCCTTGGTGAACATGATCCACTGTTTTAGTACTGATATTAGAATGGAATTTGGACTCAAGAAGTGCAGAATAATCTACCTAAAACTAGGCAAGGTACGGTCCCTAGCAAGCATAGAATTACCGAACAGAGACTTGATTAAACAAATTGAAACGGGAGGATACAAATACCTTGGTGTACGCGAGTTCAATGAGATAATAGAAAAAGAAATGAAAGAGCAGCTGAGGATGGAATATTTCCGAAGACAGAAGTTGGTGCTGCGCTCAAAATTGACCGGGTGAAATAAAATCTATGCAGTTTATATGTGGGCGATAGCATCACTTCGGTATGGAGCGGGAATTATAAAATGGCAAAAAGAGAAGTGAAGAAAATGGATACCAAGACCAGAAAAATGTTGACAGTACACGGAGTCTTCCAACCTAAGAATGATACCGATAGGCTGTACTTGTCCAAAAGAAGGGTGAGAGAGGTTTAATTAGTTGCCAGAACTGTATTCAAAGCAAAGGAAAACAGCCTCGGGTAGTATATAAAAAATGCCGTGGAGCCACTGTTGAAACGCACGAAGAAGGCCGGCGTCAGAAACACAGAAAATTGTGTAACTAAAGAAAAATTTAAACAAGAAATGAACAAAAAAAAAAGAAAAGCACGGAAGGTAAAGAAAATGTACGGTCAGTTTTCAAGCGAACTGAACGCCAAAACAGGTGCAGAAGACCGGTGGCTATAAATGAGGCGAAGTGACCAGAAGATAGAGACAGAAGCACTCATATGCTCAGCTCAGGAACAAGCGTTAAGGACCACCTCTATGAAGTTCAGAATAGACGACACTACCGATAGCGACAAATACAGAATGTGTGGTGAGAGGAGTGAAACTGTATGGCACATCGTTAATGAATGCCCGAATTTAGCACAACGCGAATACAAACGACGCCATGACAATGTAGCAAGAATGATTCACTGGGAACTCTAGGAAAATCACGACTTACTAAGACGTGGTATGAGCAAACTCCAGAAGGAGTCACCGAAAATGAGAATTGCAAAATCTTGTGGGATATAATGATCCAATGCGGTCACCTGGCCTGACATCGGGAACCGGACATTGTTGGGGTGAATAAAAAAGAACATGTATGATAATTGACATAGCATGCTCCGGTGATAACAGGATCAATGTAAAAGAAGAAGAAAAAATAACAACTATGACGATTTGAAGTAGAAAATACGAAGGTTGTGGTCAATGAGGAGAGTAGACGTGGTACCAATAGTAATTGGAGCACTTGGAAGTATAAGCACTCAATTACCAGCAAGGCTGAAAAAGATTGGTTCAAATGTGAGGGTAGAATAGCTACAAAAATCAGCATTGCTTGGAATTGCAAGAATTCTCCGCAGAGTTCTTGAAGCGTGACCAGTAAACAAGTATCACCTTAGTCTCCTGGCTGTGGACAGCTGACACTTTCCATCATACCCAGCAAACTAAGCTGTGAGTTTTCATATGATAATAATAATGATGATGATGATGATGATGATGATATATATATATATATATATATATATATAACGGGAAGGTTTACGAAAATAAACAAAAGACGAAGGCAGGTTTACGAAAATAAACAAAAGACAAATTCAGGTGGAGTACAAACAAATAATGTATTAGTATGGCGCTCAGGAATAGAAATAAAACAAGTCTTTTACGTTTCGAGGCTACGCTCTTCGACAGAAAGATACACAGAAAAGAAACAAGGAGAGAAAAAAAGTGCGTGTAGGAGCTAACGATCCAACATGGCGTTCATATATATATATATATATATATATATATATCATGGAATTTTGTCAGTGAACAGGTCGCGGTATCAAAGCGACAAAAATATTTTAGCAAATTAAATTTAAATGTTGAAGTGAATCTAACGGTTTTTGTGTGTTTCTTAAATGGCTTATAAACACCCTCCACGCTGCAATTATGTGTGCGTGCGTGTGTGCGTGCGTGTGTGCGTGCGTGCGTGTGTGTGTGTGTGTGTGGTGTGTGTGTGTGTGTGTGTGTGTGTGTGTGAAATTGAAGATTTCTTGGTTTTCTGTGAATCGATTTTGATAATTTTTTTCCCAGCTGGTTTGCACTCTATGGCAACAACATTATTTCCATAACTCTGTGTAACGTCCTTTCATTTTTTTATTTCAGATTTTTCAGTTTTGTTGGGAAACCACGCTAATAGCTTTGAATGAAAATAGACCATCTAGACTTTTTTTTTCTTCAGAAAATGAAGGGTAATGATACACATTAAGCATGCATTGAGTATATACTTAATAGAAAGCCATAATAATATGACATTTTTTTTACCTAATGAATTATTTAGCCACATGTGCGCTATTTCGACGAACAACTTCAGAAACCCTATTAGTCATGGAATCTGTCAATTTCTTAATAGTAACAGGTTGGACTGCCTCTGCTGCAGTTTTGATGGTCGCCCGTAAAACATCTTTCGATGTAAATTGGCGTCCATCGGCATAAACATCTTGTTTAACGATGGGCCAAAGATTTTCGATAAGGTTGAGATCCGGAGATGCTAGCGGCTCCACCATCAACCTTTTACCTTGTATGCCGAGATCCTAGTAATGTTTGGGTGGTCCTAGCAGAGTGGGAGGGAGCGTTGATGACGGCAGTATGTCATCTAGCCAGGGATCCAAGACCTCCTTCAGGAGATTGTAGTAGGCGGCTGCGGTCACTTTAACCTCTTCAGGCACCCTGGCTGGACCAACAAGTCTCTCCCCAATGGTACCAGTCAGCAAAAATGACTCCTCTGCCCTGTTGTTGACGTCGTAAACGTTGATGATGCTCATCTTCAAAATAGACCCAACCATTTGCCCAACCGTCAGTTTCGTCAAGGGTCACCCTGGTTTCATCAGTGAACAGAACACAACTCATGTCTAACGCCATGTACTTTTGGGCCCATTGAAGTCTCAGACTCCTGTGAGGAGGCAGTTTTAAGGGTTCTCTCACGGAAGCCATGGTCTTGAGGATGCGATTTCTGGTGGTTTTCGGTTCATGAGGAAGTCCGGTGGCAGTGAAAATGGCTTTGCTTGTTTGCCAGGTTTCCCTCGTAACTTCCTTAAATCCCTAGCTGTCACAGTCTTGGAGGTCTCACAATCCGATCGTTTCTTCCTTGGCGATCACGTGGCTAAATAATTCATTATGTCAATTAATGTAATAATATTTTTATGGTTTTCTGTTAAATATATACTCAGTGTATGCTTTATATGTATCATTACTCTTCATTTTCTGAAAAACAATGTCTAGATGGGCTATTTTCATTCAAAAGCTATTAGCGTGGTTCACCCGCAAAAACTGAACTAAATAAAAAACTGAACTAAATAAAAAAAACAAAGGAAATTACACAGAATAACGGAAACATAACAATAGTGTTGCCATAGTGTGCAAACCAGCCGGGAAAAGTTTTATCAAAATCGATTCACAGAAAACCGAGAAATCTTAAATCTCACTCCTATGTTATTAGTGTGGATCTGGGTGTATGTATATATGTATGTATCTATATATAGTTAATCCAAACAAGAAAGCACAAAAAAACACAACAACGCGAGGACGTGGAACAAATATAGTATTATTGGACGCTCAGGAAAGAAGGGAAGAAGGAGGGTTTAACGTTTCGAGCGGATTCTTCGTCGGAAACATAGGAGAAGGAAAGATCCAGAGAAGGGAAGACAGAGGGAAAAAAATCGCCAACGGTACACACGAGGTCACATTTATATATATATATTTTTTTTTTTATCTAGTTTCAGCTCACGAGTTGTGGCCATGCTGTGTGTTTACATATATATATATATATATATATATATATATATATATATATACACCCAGATGGTAGTCTCTCGTAGGCCGAGAAAGACGGTTCTGCAATTTCTTGCAGAACAAGATGTACAAATGATTTGTTTATAGCGATTAAATGTTTGAGCTGAACATTTGCTCACTCTCTCCATCATTCGACATTACCTGAACACGTGCATGGTGTACCACACGTCGTGGGACGAAGTGTTTTGCTCAAGAACTCAACACACAGCCAGGTCCCGAATTCGAAACCACGATCTTGCGATCGTTAGTACAATACCTTAATCATTAAGCCATACGCTCTCTCTCTCTCTTTCTCTCCCTTTCTCTCTCACTCCCTCACGCACATACAACATGATATGATGTGATATGATATGATACGATATGATATGATATGATATGATATGATATATATTATTGAAACATTATACATACGTACCAATGTAAGGAAGAAATAGTCATTCAGGACACGCAAAGCGAAAAAAACATTGGATAAAACCACTGCTATTTAAAAACAAATCAATTACAGCCCTGGGTAAATATAACCCCGAGTAAATGTTTTATTTAGCCCGGGTTATATTGCAGCAAAAACACGGCCGGCCGCGTACGGATGTGCAATGATTTGCGTAGCGTGAGTTTATTGTGATAACAAACGCAATGTGACACGTGATTCAGAAGTGGTGTCCTGTCAAAAAGGCCTCTCACTGCTTCTTTCCAAAATAAAAATAAAAGCATAATTAAAAGATAACATTCGACAAATATTGAAGTGTTGCATTCCTGCTATACATCAATACCATATCCAACATAGAGGCATTATAAATGAGAGGTGTGTGAGTTAATGAAGAGAGACGGCGAGGAAGAGAAGCGAGGAAAATAATATTAACCCGAACACATTTGCGAATATACGAAAATTAATAATAAAAAATTTAACAGGATTCTGAGAACTGAAATAAAACAACTTCTAGAAAGAATGCAGGCTGAAAATAAAACAAGACAATCGTCTACACACAGTAAAACTCACCACATACACATCACATAAGACACTGCATAAGAAATAAGACTATATGATACAAACGATCATACATACGTTGAATGTGTCCTCAATACGCGAGGAAGACACTACAGAGCCAATCACGCAAGAAGTAACGATAAACGATAAACGTCGCCCTTTGCAAGCCTAGCCAGTCTCATGGGCCCGGTTTCCCGGTTTCTGTGGCGTATGTGTTCCCCACCCCCCAGCTGGACGGGACGCTAGTCCATCGCAGCGTTACTCAAGAAACAGGTAGAGAGAGTGAGAGAAAGTTGTGGCGAAAGAGTACAACAGGGGTCGCAACCACCCCCTGCCGGAGACTCGTGGAGCTTTTAGGTGTTTTCGCTCAATAAACACACACAACGCCCGGTCTGGGAATCGAGACCACGATCCTCCGACCGCGAGTTCGCTGCCCTAACCACTGGCAAGAAGCGAGCAATACATTATAGTACATTAAATATGTATACAAAGTTAAATGAACTAAAACTTTAAATAATGACGAGGTTTATAGAAGTCCCACTGGAAGCATTCGACCCAATACACAGCCACAGCAAAAACACACCCAAGAACTCACACTTAACAGTAAATAGAATTAAATACACACACACACGCACACACGCGCGCACATACACTACAACAGATCAACAAAAGTTAACATTAAAGAAATCTATAACAATAAATAAAATAGGAAAATATGCCAAGATCGATAAAGATGTATCAATATATAAACACATTCTCAAGCTATACACGAACAAACAATTCTAATAAAGAATAAATAAACGTAACTTGCAAGAAATTCTGTCAACGGAAATAAATTCGCGAATATCAGCCAAACTTAATGGTCTGTTTAGTTGGCAGAGTCGGCATCGAGGGAAAACGGTTTCGTTGCTTTCCCACCCCATAAATATATAATACTAGCAGTATCGCCCGGCGTTGCTCGGGTTTGTAAGGGAAATAACTATATAAGCATTATTAGAGAGTTATAGCCAAAAAATAGCAAACAAATGCATTAAAAATAGAAAAAAAATGATGGTAAATTTTTTTTAAATCGTTGACTCATCGTAGACATTATTAGAGAGTTACATCCCTTATATAATAGCGAAAAAAATGCATTAAAATGGAAATAAATGATGGTAATTTTTTTTTTAAATCGTAGACTCATCGTAGACGCGCGCTAATACCCAGAAGGGCTCGATATGAATCACGACAATAAACTGCACCGCAAAATGTGGGAGTAGTTAGGAATCTAAATCGTAGGAGACAGATACACAACCTTACTTTTATATATAAAGATAGAAACCCAGGAAGATCTATTCTTACTAAGTGAAATGATGCAGGAGGAAACCAGCGTAAAATAAAAAACCAAAAGAATTAGTAATTAAAAATATATCACTGAAAGCAAAAGAAAAACTTGGAGAAACTGTAGCAGCATGAAGGATAAGAATGCTAAAAAATATGCAAATGCTTCTTCCAGGAGAAGAAAGTATTGAGTCAAATACCAACAGATTTTAGAGGAACATTAAGGAAAAAGAAATCCGCTAAAGAAACAAAACAACGATGAACACATAAGTATGAACGGAAATTCCCGCATAGTCGGAAGGAGAATATGAAAGAAAAGTACTCAAGTAGAATAGAAAAAATATATACAATGCAGCAGAATGAATGAGAGAAAAATACAGTAACACTTCAAGCATGGTTTATTATAACAGGGCAAGAATTTACCTACGTATGAAGAGATCTAAGCAACAGGAAAGCTCCTGCTAGTCATAGAGTTCCCCTATTTCTGTGTGAAAGACCCTATGTTATGTGGTGATGATGTTCAAAATATTTTCCTTTCTTTTATTTGTTCCTATTATTGGACTGCAGCCATGCTATGATACCACCTTGAAGGGTTTTTGGTCAAAGAAATCCACTCCACGACTTATTTTTTAAAGTTTGGTACTTATTTTATCGATATTTGTTGCAAAACCGCAAAGTTACGAGTACGTAAACACACACACACACACACTCACACACAAAGACAAACGCACGCATGCGCGAATACACACTTACACACACACACACACACACACACACACACATACAAAAGGCTTCTGCACAGTTCCTACAACCAAATTCACTCAAGGTGTAGGTGCTGCGCAGTGGGACTGAACCTGAAACCGCTAATTATCTTCTCCAGTGTACTAACGATTCTACCAGCTCTCCGCATTATCTCTCTTTTTTTAATGATTCTTTCCATTACACTGAGGGACATAGTTTTTTTTTTGTTTCTTTTTTTTATGGTCTTGGAACCATGTTTCTTAGTAATTTGGGGATGCTGATTTCAAAAATGAAATCCATTTTTCTCTATCACATCGTGATTTTTCACAAACTCAAATGTTCATTTTTCAACATTTCCACGTTTCAAAGGATAGATTTAGCTTCATCAAATGCAAACCCATGTATAGAGTTTAACATAACTTTCAAAACATAGTCTTTCAGGAATTTGTCTGCAGGTATGCCCAGGCTGTTTCATTTAGTGTGACTATCATTGCAAAACAGGTGAGACATGTTCTGTTGAACCTTTATCTATTTCTTATGAAAAGTGGTATTTTGAATGTGCCTTTTATGTTTTGTGAGGTCATGTGGGGTCAATGTAACACTTTGTGAAGCATGATCAAAGAGCTGTCGGAAGAACCTCATGGCATATATGCTCTTTACCATCGGCATTTGCTTACCACATTACTGTTAACAATTCTGAAAATGCTTTTCCTTGGAGACAACTGGCTTGAAAATATGTTTTGTATTTCAGAAATATGGCTAGTTGTGAGAGAAGAAAATGTAAAAATAGCCATGATGTCTTCTGCTATAGTTTTGGGTGTTACTACACTTTGCCTAAGCAGTGAAACAAAATCTCAGATTTTGTGAAGAAAGCTTATCTTACTTACTTTGGCATGAAACTGGGTGATCAAGACAAAGCCTGGGTATCCCATATAGAGTGCAAAACGTTTTGAAACTCTGAGACAGTGACTGATTCAAATATTTAAGTTTGAAATTTCCAGCTTTATCTTGTGAAAAAATTAAGCTTGGTATGTTTGGTGGGTCACAGATTTAATGGCTATTTCTGGACAAGCAATTTTTGGAGACCATCCATGTCTGGCGTTGAAAAAGAAGCATGGGTTGTTTTTGCTACAGTTTTGTCTGATTCCTTGGGAGATTCCCAGGAAGCCATCAAATTATGAAGAACTTATGTAGACCCTGTTAGCCAGTTTTCGAGTACTGGACTACAACATGAACGTAAAAGTGCATTTCTTGCTTAGTCATCTAGGCTATTTGCCTGAAAATCATAGCTTAATAAATGATTAGCAACAAGAAAGACTGCACCAACATATCGAGGCCATAGAGATTAGGTATTAAGGCAGCTGGAACACAAACATGATGGCTGACTACTGTCGGTTTCTGTAAAGAGACTCTCGTGATGCAAAATATTCACGCAAAGCAGCAAAGAGAAAGTTTACTCCTTGGATAATTGAAACTCCAGTTTGACAGAAATACATCTACTCTAAGATGTGTAATTAAACATTTTTTGTAATATAATTGTTAAACGATAAAAACCTACTATTTGGTTTGTGTTATTTTCTTATTTCAGTATTGCATTTAATGGCACAATTGATTTTTTTAATGAAAAAGTAATTCCTGCTTCACAAAATACTTGACTTGATAGAAAATTTCTGAGGACATTTCTGAACCCAATACCATCAAATTAGGTGGGACTAACTGTAAAAAGCATGTTCCCCAGTGTTA
>NC_043011.1:4563480-4600980 GCF_006345805.1 Octopus sinensis | reverse complement strand
AGTCACCACTATCATCATCATGTGTACTCTCACCACCACCACCACCACTAGTGCCACTACCATCACCATAAATTATCTACTTCGCCCTCATTCCCACCATCAAAGCAACTACAGTAACACCTACTGTCACTACCTCCCATACCACCACTTCTATCACCACTACTACTACCCCCTATGTCACCACTAACAACAGCAACACCACCACCATCATCACTACCACGTCCATCAACACCGCTACCATCACCACCGCCACCGCCAACACTACTATTGCCACCACCATCACCACCACCACCACCACGACTATCATCACTACCACTACCTTCACCACACACTACGACTAACCTCACAACCGCCCCACTACCACCACCACCACAATAGCAACACTACCATCGCACTGCTACCTTTGCCTTACCTCTTCCACAACTCTTACCACCATGGCAACCACTATCACCACCAACACCATCATACAGTATCTGCCTCACCCCTTACTCTCACCCACCTCTGCACCACACCACCACCACCAACAACAACAACAGCAACAGCATCATAATACAACCACCCACTATCAACAACGCCATCTATCTGCTCCCCTCCCTCAACGACCCAACCATTGCGGCCATTGCAAGTGAACGGTGAGCAGAGTCCTTATTTATATAATAGATAATGCGAAACAGATGAGGCCGCCCCGACCAATCAGAAACGGATATCTAGCTTGGCTGAAGGTGGCAGCGACGGAGACGGGGGAATGGTGAGAAAGAGAGAAAGAGACATAAGGACGAGAGAGAGAAGGAGAAAGAGAGATAGAATGGAAGATAAACAGAGAAGGCGAGAGAGAGAGAGACAGTGAGAAACAGAGAGAGACAGAGAAAAAGAGAGAGACAGAAGGAGAAGAAGAGGAAGATAATAGAGTGCATTGAGGATTTAGGGCATGGTAAGAACTGAAATGAAACAGGGGTCTGTGAAAAATTAGGGGCCAGGACTGGGCTGGGAAGCAGGCTAAGAAGGAAGGAGACCAAAAGAGAAGAAAAATAGAAAAGGAGAAAAGCGTACAAAAAGGAAATTTATGCTGACTGTTCTGTCTTTGAGACGGTGTTTGTGTATGAGTTAGTATAAATTATTGCCAAGGAAGTATATACAAGTACATATATACAGATAGCTATATGTATATGTATGCATATATCTATATCTATATAGATATGTATGTATATATGTATATATGTATATATATAAATGTATGTATACATATATATACATCTATAATGTATATATAAATCTGTATGTACAAACACATTGATATACATATATATATATATATATATAGGCGCAAGAGTCGCTGTGTGGTAAGTAGCTTGCTAACCAACCACATGGTTCCGGGTTCAGTCCCACTGCGTGGCACTTTGGGCAAGTGTCTTCTGCTATGGCCCCGGGCCGACCAATGCCTTGTGAGTGGATTTGGTAGACGGAAACTGAAAGAAGCTTGTCGTATATATATATATATATATATATATATATATATATATGTGTGTGTGTGTGTGTGTGTGTTTGTTTCTGTGTTTGTGTTTGTCCCCCTAGCATTGCTTGACAACCGATGCTGGTGTGTTTACGTCCCTGTCACTTAGCGGTTCGGCAAAAGAGACCGATAGAATAAGTACTGGGCTTACAAAGAATAGGTCCCGGGGTCGATTTGCTCGACTAAAGGCGGTGCTCCAGCATGGCCGCAGTCAAATGACTGAAACAAGTAAAAGAGTAAAGAGTAATATATATATATGTATACATATACACCATTAAACATATATATGTATATATGTGCACATCTATCTGTGTATTTTGATGTATATATATGTATATTGATGGTTTAGTATGAGTATATACTCTTGTGAAATATTTTAATATATTTTAATTTCAATTTTTATGTATTAATTGTATTAATCGAATTATATTTTCTACATAATTAATGACAATATGGATTTGAATCAACTCTTCGATTTAAGGTTTTTCCTTGATTTTTATAATTTATATTGAACTCATTTATTTTGTTTTGTTTATTTTGTTTATCGCTTGCCTATGACCTTTATCTGAAAGGACCAATGAAACAAATCCATTTTTAAAGGTGTATCGTTTAGCGAGTTTTGATCAAATTGTTATTTTGGTTCTATTTTAACAAAACTGTCCGACGAACGGGAACGTGAAACTCCGAGTGACAGCTTTTGTTATATTTCTGCTGCTTTTACATAAAGTATATATATATATATTTGTTGTGCAAGATTTTTTATGTGAAGTCGTGTGTTGAAACAGATATTGTTATATTTCGGAATGGTCATTTTGCCAGTTTAGCCAATAAACTTGAAATATATATCTATATGTACACGTATAAATGTATATATATATATATTCTAGCAAAAACTGTCTGATGAACGGCAACGAGAAACTCAGAGTAACAGATTTTGTTGAATTTTCTGCTGCTTAAAATAAAGCATATTACTCTACCACTGGTATTTGAGTACTCTTTTTTCCACCTTGTTTCACATTTATGTGTTTACTCCGGTCTAACTCGCTCCTTGTAAAAGTTTGAGCGACTCTGCACAAGTAGGAAGAACAAACAGCTGAAAAAGATGGAACTTTACCCGCTGGATTTTTCTCAGAAAAATATACCTATCCCTGCACAGAAACAATATATCAAAGGTCTTATAGAGAAAACGAAGAGTTTATTAGAAGACTGAGATGGAAAGCCTTCTTCTTTGATAATAAACAGAAAATAGAAGGAAACAAATATGGATTTAAATCTCCCAGAAACCCGCCACCGATTCCGGAATTAGAAGCCTTCGAGAAAGACCTTTTCGAGCTTATTAGGAAAATTAAATTCCGCAAATATACCAACCAATTGCAGACAAATATGAGAGAAAAAATTAAGGAGATTAACGACTCGAATAAAATCTTCGTTAATTCTGACAAGACAAGGAACTTATATGCACTTGATAAGGACGTTTATAAACGCCTGATTTCGAATAGTGTCACGGACACATACAAAAAAGACTACACGAATATATACAAAGAGGTGAACTTAGAAGCAAGAGGAATAGCTAACGATCTTAAGATTAGCGATAGGATTGAATACCTTTCACCACGACCAGCTTTTATTACTCTGAAAGACCATAAAGCCAATTTTAGTAGAAACCCCAAATGTAGATTGATAAATCCGGCTAAAACTGAGATAGGAATTATTAGCAAAAATATTTTGGACCGTATTTTAGTTAAGTTAGATAGTGAAGTAGACTTGAGAATTGGAAGAATAGTAAGTCAGTTATAGAGTGGTTTAAAGGTATTAGCTATAAGAATAATTGTAGTTTCACACAATTCGACATTATTGACTTTTACCCGTCAATATCTAGGACGTTGCTCCTAAGGGCATTGGACTTCGCCAAGCAGTATGTCAACATCGATAGCTCGGAAATTGAAATTATTATGCATGCGAGGAAATCGCTTCTTTTTTTCGAGGATTCCACCTGGATTAAGAAGACTGAGGATTCTCTTTTCGATGTACCGATGGGGGCATACGACGGGGCTGAATTATGTATGCTCATAGGAGCCTTTATTCTCCATAATCTAAGAATAGAATTCCCATTTATAGATGCAGGTTTATATAGGCCTTATAGCCACGCATAATCTAAACGGCCATGAATCAGATAGACTTAGGAAGGACCTTATAGCTTTCTTTCAAAGGATGGGCTTACGGATTACGATAGATGCTAACCTGAATAGTGTAGATTTTTTAGACGTAAATTTTAATGGAAGATCGGATAGATTTAAACCTTTCCGTAAGCCCAATGAAAAGCTATCGTATATTAACAAAGATTCGAACCATCCACCAGTTATCCTTAGCAACTTAGTCAGCAATGTAGGTAGAAGAATATCTTCAATTTCTTCGGACGAGGCAGCATTCCATAATGCTGCACCTTATTACGATAGCGCATTAAAGAATAGTGGATTCTCGGAGATCCAGTTCAACCAGCTTAATGCTAATAATAATGCTGCACGAAGAACTAGGACCAGGAAAGTTTTGTAGTTCAACCCGGCTTTCAATTTGGCCGTAAAGACTAATATAGGTAAGGAATTTTTGAGATTAGTCTCTAAGCATTTTAAGCAGGGTCATAAATTCTACAGAATATTTAATAGAAGAACCCTGAAGGTTAGCTATTCTTGTTGCAGAAATTTCGCCTCTTACATTAGCCAACATAATAGGAAGCTAATTGAGATTAGACATGGTGCCGAGCCCATTAAGAAATGTAATTACAAAAACGAAAGCTCCTGTCCATTAGAAGGGAAATGTCTAGTGAAAGGAGTAGTTTATAGAGCCAAGGTGCAAGTGGAAGGCTCATCGGAATACAAGACATACACAGGGGCTTCAGAAAATTCATTTAAAACAAGATTTTATTCTCATAAAAATTCTTTTAAATACCCAGAGAATAGGAAGAAAACCAGCCTAGCAAAATATGTCTGGGATCTAAAAGAAAAGGAAGCCCCACCTTTCAACGTGACATGGAGCATTCTGGACAGGGCGGCACCATACAGGCATGGAGCTTACAAATATAATTTCAAGTGCAGACTCTGCCTATTAGAAAAAATGCACATCTTATTCAAAGACAATAATTCTTTGAATCAAAGAAGTGAGTTAATGAACTTATGTAGGCACGCGGCTAAATTTAAAATGTCGAATATAAATATACCATATGGATAGAGTATATATTTTGTATTTTTGATTTTTGATTTTGATTTTGACTCTTGAGCGTTACGACGGATTTTGATTCTGTTTCCAAGCTACGCGGATATTAATCCGTATAGCAAAGTCTTATGTTTCTACATATATATTAGGAAAAACCTACAAACTTTGTTTTCATGTTATTGTATTGCATAGGATTACCTTGATTATTTATATTACCTTGATTATTTATAAATGACCCAAAATAGGATGTTATATTTTATTTTATATGTCTTTCGTATATATTTTTATTAATGCACCCATTTTTTTATTTTTTTTTATTTTTTAAAAGCAATGTTTTTTTAAAAAAAAAGCAATGTTGTCAAAATTAGAATGTTTATATAAGTATGTGTATAGCAAAGCATATGTATTTGTAAGCATGCGTATCTGTGTATGTGTAAGTGAAAGTATGCTTGTGCTTAAGCACACATATACACGACGGTATGTATATGTATCCATTCAAACTTGTGTATGTATACTGGTCTCTATAGATGCCAATAACATCGTTACAAGTTTTTTCCCCACCCCTCCTTCGTTCCTTTTTCTCTCTTTCCCTTTCTTTCGTTCCCCCTCCTTGCTCAGTATATGAGAATTGCTACATAGATGAATTTTAGCTTGCGTGCGAGACGGTTTGCGTGAATATATGTACACATGCTTTTATGTGTATATTTAGATTCATATTCATACGTCTGTAATGTATGTATGGCGTTTACGCGCATCCTTTTGTGTATGTTGATATATATATGTAGATTTAATATAAATATGTATTGCAGTATTTATAACAGGTTTAATTTCTATGCATTAATTTGCACTGTCTTCATTAACGGCAATAGGTTTTTCCTCGGTTTTTTCCTCGGATTTTATATTTTTTATAAGTTTTTTTATATATATACATATATTTTTGACCTTTTTGTTTATCGCTCGAAGATTGACCGTTTTTTCTAAAGGGCCAATCAAACAAGTCCATTTCTTTTTAAAGGTGTAGCGTTTGTAAGAGTATAGATTGAATTAATATATAAGTTCCATTCTAGCAAAAACTGTCTGATGAACGGCAACGAGAAACTCAGAGTAACAGATTTTGTTGAATTTTCTGCTGCTTAAAATAAAGTATATATATATATATATATATTGTTATATTTCGGAATGGTCATTTTGCCAGTTTAGCCAATAAAAACACATGCACTATATATTTGGTGTTACTTTGCTTCAGTGTTATTTATTTTTTACATTAATCTTAATACGAAAGAAGAAAACAAAGGACCACTGATGCGGTAACAGGAGTGTGACGAAAGAACTCTGGCAGAAATAAGATTAAGATTAATGTAAAAAATAAATAACACTGAAGCAAAGTAACACCAAATATATAGTGCATGTGTTTTTATTGGCTAAACTGGCAAAATGACCATTCCGAAATATAACAATATATATATATATATATACATTTATACATTTATCTATACATTTGCATATGTATGTAAGTAAATATGCAGTACAATATCTACGTTGTTATGTATATATCGGAAAATGCGTGTGTATATGTATGTAACGTTACGCACGTATGTGTGTCTGTGGATGTGAAGGCGCGCTGACTAGTGTTTAGAGTGTTTGAATTCACTGGGGCAAGGTCGTGGGTTCGATTCCAGGACCAGGTGGAGCATCAAGTTCTTCAGCAAAGCATTTCATTTCATGGTGTTTCAGTCCACTCAACTGTAAAATAAGTACCAGCCTCTCACCATCCATTTATCAGGTGTCGGATGTTCTGTTGCGTCAATGAGAGTTGAGAGGATGTCTGCGTATTCTGGTGACGACGTGGATACCCTAAAGCAATTAGCGAAAGCATGCTTCAAGGACCAATGTGATACTCGCTTGCGAGTGAAGACTGCAAATTAAATAAAATTGTGTGTGCATGTGTGTACATGAACGTAACGTATATATGTATGTATGTATGTATGTATGTATGTATGTATGTATGTATGTATGTATGTATGTAGCTTAAAATAAAAATGAAAAGACAAAATATTTGGTATCATTCGAAACAACACCCATTTAATTTAGACTGAAAACATAGACAGAGTCTCTTACAGCTGTTTCTAGAATATTCAAGCGTGTAGATCGTGATATGGAGTAAGGATTCGATCTTTAGAAATAGTTCCCAATGCACCTATAACTAAAGGGATACATTTTATCAGTACTTTTTATAGCCTCTGTAACTCAATGACTAGGTTCTGGTACTTTGTTATTTTCTCTATACCATTCATGTTGACTTTTTCAACATTTGGGACTGTAAAGTCAATTATCTGGCACTTTTTATTATTCTTGCCTACTACTACTAAATCAGGCATTCCAGCTTCTATTACTCTGTTCAGCCTGAATGTTAAAATCCCACATCTTGCATTCCTTACTTTCTAGTACTTAACTAAGTTCATGTACATATAAAGGGAAAGTTTACGAAAATAAACAAAAGACGAAGGCAGGTGGAGTACAAACAAACAAATGTATTAGTATAGCGCTCAGGAATAGAAAAATATTTTACGTTTCGAGCCTACGCCCCTCGACAGAAAGACACACAGAAAAAAACAAGGAAAGAAAAAATGCATGTAGGAGCTACCGATCTTTCATGACGTCCTATCATGTCCATACCATTTATCAGTATTTCAAATCCTAGGTTTCTATATAACACTCAGTGGATTGCTCTCCCTAAATTGTCTTGTCTTTTCTTATATTCTTTCTGTGCCAGCATGCTATATTCACTTACTATATGAATAACACTTTCCTCTTTTGATTTGCATAACCTACATTGGGAATCGACCTGGTTTTTGTCTATCTTGGCTTTTATCCACTTAGTTCTCTCAATGCTTGATCTTGTACTGTTGCTAACAAACTTTCTACATCCCTTTTCAGCCTTTATTTCCATGTCTTATTATTATTATTATTATTATTATTATTATTATTATTATTATTATTATTATTATTATTGTTATTATTATTATTATTATTATTATTATTATTATTATTATTATTATTGTTATTGAGTGAGAGAGCAGTGCATGCCATCAAAGAGAAATTGGGGTACGAATATACGAAGCCCAATATACCCATCATGACTACTACTCTGATAAGGGTACACCAGGCATATGCATCACAACCATATGTGCGCTACATGGTGATCTCATATCAAGATAAACAGCACATGACCTTGCAGGTGGGGCCCAGTTAGAATTTTCTTCTGGTCGAGTAGCCCTTCCCGCTCAGGAGGTCATTGAATAAGGGTTGTTTAAGGATGTTGAACGAAACACTTGTGTTTCCAAAGGTGAATTATTCAAACCCCAAAGAATCCCTCTCAACACATGGCTATGATGTTCCCCACTACTTCTACTCGTGATCAGAGATGCACATATCGTCAGCCACTAAGGGACATGCTCAACTGGTTAAGGTCAAACAACTGACAAGCAAATCTGTGGTATTCAGCAGAATATTTGCTGTAGCCCATCTTTTATACCAAGACAAAACAATGTACATGATAACATGATAACAATTCCAATCAGTTAAGATCAGAAGCCACGAAAGACACTGCCTGGTACTGTATCAGGGCATTTATTATTATCATTATTATTATTATTATCATTATCATTAATATTATTATTATTATTATTATTATTATTATTATTATTATTATTATTATTATTATATTATTATTATTATTATCATCATCATTATTATTATTATTATATTATTATTATTATTATTATTATTATTATTATTATTATTATTATGGCTCTGGCTCTGGGTCTCGTGAAGCATGACAACATTTACGAATTAAAGAAAATATCTGTAGTGTACCTTATACGAATATTTCTACTTTATTGCAAATCAATATGTAATGTGCGTTGCTTAATAGGTAGGGTACTCGTGCATGATCATCAGGCTGTGGGTTCAAGACCTGCACCAGGCAACACGTTGTGTCCTTGAGTAAGGTTCTTTATTTCACGTTGTTTCAATGTATTCATTTGTAAATGATTAAGCAGCTTTCTTTCCTTCCAACTGTTATATCCTAGATCTGATGTTGGGCCAAGAGTTAGGCATTCAATATGATGCCTGTTTTTGTTCGCGACTATATACTTACTTAAGCATTTTCACTCTTTATGGAACATAGGCCATCGACTTTTTTCCTATATTCTCGACTCTGGGTTGTCTTTTCTGCTTCCCTGCTTTTTCAAATCTGCCTCAGTATCCTGTTTCCAGATACGTTTGGAGCGTTCTTTCTTCCTCCTCCCTCTTGGGTACCAGGTTAGGGCTTTACGTATAATGCAGGATGTTAGTTCCCTTAAGGTCTGGCCTAAGCATCTTCCTTTCAGATTTTGCTGCACTGCGTCATATGTTTCCCTGAGGTAAGGCCTTCCTCTCCCAGCTTTTTCAATTATTATCGATGCTTCTCTAGCCTTGTTTTTTTTTCTATGTAGGGTTATTGACCATATAATAAATAATAAATGCGCCCTTTTAAAGCCTACCCAGGCTCATGGGCCCGGTTTCCCGGTTTCAATGGCGTATGTGTTCCCCAGATGGACAGGACGCCAGTCCATCGCAGTTCTATCCCCATTATTTTATTTGCACCCTCTTAAAGCCTAGCCAGGCTCATGGGCCCGGTTTCCCAGTTCCAATGGCGTATGTGTTCCCCAGCTGGACGGGACACCAGTCCATCACAGCATTACTCATTTTTGCCAGCTGAGTGGACTGGAGCAACGTGAAATGAAGTGTTTTGCTCAAGAACACAACGCGTCGCACGGTCCAGGAATCGAAACCACAATCTTACGATCATGGTACTGACACCCTAACCACTAAGCCACGCGCCTCCTATTGGCCATATGCAAACCCATTTTACCTCTGGAAAGAGGTAATCCATTAAACATCAAGTTAGTCAGGGCTCTGCCTTTTGAGCTGAGATGAGAGGCCCTTCAGGGAGTTTGCGCTCTGCTGGTATAACTTTCAAATTCAGTGCAGCATACAGACCATCACATCGCCATAAGAACTGGGCGTTTAGATGGTACGACTATATCTGTACCTAAAACAAGTAGGAAAAGCATAGAACATGATTCCAAGTCGTACTGGCTGTACAGTGCAATTCCAGGTCGATGATGAATATATAATAGACAACATGAGTTATTATGGCAGATTATTCGCAGTGTTTTGGTCTTATTTGAAACTTACACACAGTCATGGCTGTATGATTAAGAATCTCATTTCGCAACCACTTGGTTACAGGTTCAATCCCACTGCGCGGCACTTTGGGCACGTGATTTCTACTATAGCCTTGAGCTGACCAACACCTTGTGAGTGAATTGGATTGACGGAAACTGTACGCAGTCCGCCATGTGTGTGTGTGTGTGTGTGTGTGTTGTGTGTGTGTTGTGTGTGTGTGTGGTGTGTGTGTGTGTGTGTGTGTGTATGCATGCATGTATGTATATCATTATTCAGTTTTATTTCAAGATTTCTTGCCAACATCAACAATATATTTTTGTATGTATGTATGTATGTATGTATGTATGTATGTATGTATGTACGTACGTATGTATGTATGTATGTATGTGTGTATGTATGTATGTATGTATGTACGTATGTATGTATGTATGTACGTATGTATGTATGTATGTATGTATGTATGTACGTATGTATGTATGTATGTATACTCACAGATTTATATGTTTTGTTTTATGTATGTCTCCTCATGCATATACTTGCATATCTAGACATGCTCATCTGGACATGATAAACTGCAAAATTTTATAGATTTTTACATTTCCTGTGATGGATTGGATCTATAGACTTCGAATCAGCTTTCTCCATTCTAGTTTTGAGACGCCTAATTGTGTGTGTGTGTGTGTGTGTGTGTGTGTGTGTGTGTGTGTGTGTGTGTGTGTGTGTGTGTGTGTGTGTGGTGTGTGTGTGAATCAAACATCAATTACGTTACACTGTAATGCAACTTTGCCTTTTATCCTTTCAGAGTCGATGAGATAAATAAAGTACCAGTCAAGTACTGGGGTCGATATAATCGATTTATCCCACCCCTCAAAATTGCTTGCCTTGAATCCTGCAACACCTCGGCGTACCGTTCAAGGGAATGGGGTCACCTCGGTCACGAAGCACCAAAGAAACCAGGTAACAAGTCTTATGAGTCCTAGAGCTCAAGAAGGAAAATTACTTGGGAACACCAAATCTTTTGACTGATTTTGTCTGAGGTGTTTTCTAAGACATTCACTGTCAATGAGGCAATCTTTTCTGTATTTTATGTGGGTGATCACTGTCAATGATCAGAAAAGATAATCTAGCATTGCTCGACATGCTAGAAATGGCAGCTAACTCACCTGGAAAGTGCACCATGCCATCTTAAATGATAGAAAAGGAGGGACAATATTATACAAATAAGTGGGAAGACTGTTAGGTATGCCTTTAACTAGGGAATACCTTTGTTCGGGTTTTCTCAGTCAGAACTAACATTGGGCTTGTTATGTTCGTCCGTCGGAGCGACGAGGACCATTTGGTCATCTTTAGGGTGACTGACGGCTTGCGCAGAGACTTTGTTTAAGGATAAAGATACGACTTAAAGTAATACCCAGCAATAAACTATGGCTAAAACCACCACAATCACAACCAACACTGATTACGCTACCAGTCATTGAACGAGGACTGAAACAGTATAAGAGAGACAATCTCTCTTATCAGCTCGCAGTGCCCCCGTCCGATTTCTGTGACTGAAGAGGAGATAACCACTCCGAAATGCTTGTGGCGCTACGAGCTGATTCAGGTGTATTTGCACAATCTGTCTTCATTGAGAAATTTTCTCCATGACAAAACACAGTGAATGGCTTGCTTACGAATTCGAACGTTCGACAAGCATATTTGAACTGGTAATAACATTGTATTTACTATTTTCTTTTCTTTCCATTATTATCGCCGAAATTGAGGATGGTGGATAGGCAGATACTTGGAGTGTTGGACAAAGTGTTTTGTGGTAGTTGTTCTCACTTTTGTCATTTTGAGCTCGAATTCTGCTAAGGTCAAATTAATTTCTTGTGATTCTGGGGTCGATAAAATAAAATACCAATGGAGTACTAAAATCGCTATAATTAACTAACACTCTTCACACCCACCATAAATATATAGCTCTAGGCCTATATAAAAAGCGCTTGTTGTTTATCTTTGAAATCACTCAAACAACGGAATTTTAAAATCTGGGGTTGCTGTTTCGTACATAAGAAAAACACATTGTTGAAAAAACTGAAAGATGGTTTTCACAGAATTCACAGAAACTTCTTTGACAGGAATCGCGACAAGAATGCTTGTGGTGTTGTTGAAATGACACTTGGTGGTTATGTTTGCATTACAGTCGGCTTACAAAGGAGAACTGTGTGTCACGGATAGGATGTCCATCTGTTGCAACGTATCGAGACTTCATGTGGATGACGTTTGAGTGCAGAAGGAGAGGGGAGGAAGTTTCCAGTTGCGTCATTTGCAATGTGTGCATGTTTCTGCACTTAGAGGTCACAGCGAGTGGGTAATTGAAGTAGAGAAAGACGGGATTACCAAACCCTTTGAATTATTCCTAAGTTAATTAAATGTGGGGGATTAGAAAGTGCAGGACTGTCGACTTGTCTTGCGATGAAGCAACTTCACAAGAAACTCCCGATGATGAATAGTGCTAGAGATGAGTAGTAATTGCTGTTGCTGTTGTTGTTGTTGTGGTGGTGGTGTTAGTGTTGTTGTTGTTGTTTCCGTTGTTGTTGTTGGTGTTGGTGGTGGTGGATATGGTAGTAAGGTTAGGTAGTAAGAGTGGTGATGTATAAACCCCAAGCTGGCTCTGTTCAAGCAGACCTATGACCTAAAAACATTCTACTCGTGATCATTCAGCCTTTTAAAACATTTATAGGTGTAGCTCAAGCATGGACCACATTTTACGAGAAGCATCCTTCATTTTCTTTTTGTCAAACTATCGTATCTCCAGCTGCTTCAGATGCCAAGATATCAAAACCTGTCAGAGTATTGTACAACGGTTTTGCTATGGAATGGTGAAACTATTTTTTCGTTTTCTGAAAAAGCAACGTTTTGGAATTACGATACTTTTGCATAATAACAATGATATATATATATATATTTATATATATTTTTTTGGTTTTTTTTCTCTAAGTTTCTGTCCAATGACTGAGGACATGCTGGAGCACCGCCATTTACTTTGCTACACTTTTACTAAACCTCTTCTGATACGTTACATTTGGTGGATGAGGGAGTTTGACTTTGCTGCCTTCATCTGTGTTTCTTGCCAAGAGGTAGGTTCATCCGGAACTCTTGAGAGAAGGAGATTTAGTTTTGCTTTAAAAAATCCTACATCCACGTCATGCATGTCTCTCAGGCTTTGGTGGGAGGATATTGAAGAGATATGGGCTTTTGAAACTCAAACTGTTGCAGAATCTGGTCTTGTATCCTGATGGCAATGTTGGGGCCTTAGGTGCCATGCAGCAGCGCTCCGTCCTGCTGTTTGTGTAACTGACAACGCCAAAGTTTGGAACAAATTTTTCTAGGATTTTCCAAATGCATATCATTGCATATCCGTCCTACCTTCGCTCCAGAGAGAAGAGTCTTAACTCTTTCAGTCTCTCCCAGTACCTGATGTGTCGCATTGTATCGATCTCCCTTGTTTAGCTCCGCTGGTTCGCCTCGAGTTCCGTCGTTAATTTTACACTGCTTGGTGGCCACAGTTGGGTGCAGTAATCCAGGCGGTTGAGAACGAAAGTCCTTCAGAGGACCATCAAGGTTTCCTTTTCCATTGTTTTAAAAGTTCGAAAGATCCACCCGTCCAGGCATCTGCATTTTATTGCCAAATTAGTAATATGCACCTGTAAAGATGTATCATTACTCATGTTAATGTCCAGGTCACGCACTGATTTTGATTCAGGGATTGAAATCCCTCCCGGGCCAGTGTATCCTATCTGCTTTTCATTGAGCTTCCTGTGTTAGCAGCGCAGGGCTTGGGATTTTCCAGTATTAAACTGCATGTTATTTTACTCCGCCCGCCTGTATATTTCTTCCAACTCATGTTGCAGATGCACAACGTCTCCAGGGCTCTATATCCTCTGAGAGACTTTTGTATCTTCTGCATAGCTAGCAAGGGTAGGCACTTGAGCAGCTGAGTGCATGTCAGGGAGGGCCACTATGAATAGCAGTGGCCCCAGGACAGTACCCTGTGGAACATAACTCATTATTTGTATTTTCTCGGAGGTCGCCATGTTGACCACTACTACCTGACTTCTATATTTTAGAAAGTCGTGCAGCCATTCTCCAAGTTTTCCATAGATGCTAAGATTTCGGAGCTTGTGACAAATCCTACCATAGTCGACTCTGTCAAAGGCATTTTTAAAGTCGAGATATATCACGTCCACATTTCAGTTGTTGAGCAGCTGCTTTAGCACCTAGTCGTCATGCTGCAAGAACTGTGTCAGGCAGCTTCTACTCGGTCGAAAACCATGGTGGGTGTCAGTCAACAAATCATTCTCTTCAAGGAATGTAATTAATTTCCTTCGGACTAGTCGTTCCATGATTTTGCTGAATTATGAGGTCAGAGAGATAGGCCTATATTTTTAGCCTCTGCTCTGCTTTGTCCTTTATGGATAGGGCATATTATTCCCTCCTTTAGTTTGTCTGGGAGCTTACCATTTGCGAGGAAGCTCTGTAAAAGTAGCTGCAATAGTTTTGCAAGGACTCTTTGCATAACTTGAGGAGGATTGCTGGGAATCCATCAGGGCCAGCAGCTGCGTTTGCATCTATATTCATCTATTGCTAGCATTAAATCCTTTCCTTCGATGCTGATGTAATCAATTCTTACTGCCTACCGTTCAGCTTCTGTAGCAGTAAAGAATTCTACAGCTTTGTGCATATAAACTTTTGATTTATGATCTCTAGTATTTCAGTCTATAACTAAAGCAGACATCGCTCAAGCATGGTTTATATCTAGTACAAGATAACTAAAAACATATGTACTATAATTTATTGAACTTAAGTATACCAACAAACAAAGATACAAATAGCTTTTCTCAGGCGAATAAAATGTAACGTTGACAATATTAATTCAAAGTTATTATTCATCTGCAAATTTTAGTTTGTTGATCCAATGCTAAAAATGTCCTTATAGACAAGGTTTAGGGCTTTACCAGTAGGGGCGAAAATGAAACGTTTGTCCTTGCTCTCCGATCTGGAGCCCCAACATATAACTGACTGTGTGAAAAACAGTCCCACTCTATTTGCAAAGCAGTAACTTTCAAGGTCTGATCTTAGGGCTTATTAATAGACATCGCAAAAGACTGACGTATTGGAAATTGATGTCGTTTGCATTCGAAGGGCATATTGGAAGGTATTAAAGGTAAGCGTGGAATAAAAAAAAAATCTTCGCCTTTTCTACAAACAGAAATTATTGTGGCCTCTATGACATTTCTTGTTACTTTCTTCACGGCAAGGCTTGTGCCATTGCAAAGCTTTGGTTGAAAAAGGTTCTGCAGAAGCATGATTGGAGTGCCTATTTTCAACAGAAGGCGATGAGGATGAGCTCCTTTTGGATCCAGTAAGTTAAAGACCTCAACCGGGTAATTGACAATTTCCGAGTTATCAACAACAGAGTGTATAGATTTGTTAACATGTTCATTTCCTGGAGGCGCAATGGCCCAGTGGTTAGGGCAGCGGACTCGCGGTTATAGGATCGCGGTTTCGATTCCCAGACCGGACGTTGTGAGTGTTTATTGAGCGAAAACACCTAAAGCTCCACGAGGCTCCGGCAGGGGATGGTGGTGATCCCTGCTGTACTCTTTCACCACAACTTTCTCTCACTCTTACTTCCTGTTTCTGTTGTACCTGTATTTCAAAGGGTCGGCCTTGTCATTCTCTGTGTCACGCTGAATATCCTCGAGAACTACGTTAAGGGTGCACGTGTCTGTAGAGTGCTCAGCCACTTACACGTTAATTTCACGAACAGGCTGTTCCGTTGATTCGGATCAACCGGAACCCTCATCGTCGTAACCGACGGAGTGCTTCCATACATCCATTTCCTGATAAAATTTTCTCGAGTCTTTCAGTTAAATTATTCGCAGGAATGTTCTTTGGTGCCATCACCGATCTTTCGCACAACCGTTGTCAACGTCATCTTAAACTTGTCTAAGAAAAGCTACTTATATTTTTGTTTGATGGAAGTGCAATGAATTATAGTACGTTTAGTTATCTCACTTCGACCGGTCATTTATTTGGGAACTGCGGTATATACATGTTGGAAAAGGGCCCCGTAGCACCCTTAGGAGGTCACCTACAGACGCGAGACCACGTCCATTGTCTTCGGCATCAAATTTTACACAAGAATTAGCTTTTAATTTTTATATAAATGCTGTAGCCTTTCTTGTTATAGATGGACAGACAGACACACACTCACACACACAGACACACGCACACACACACACGCACACACACATGTTCATCTTTATTATATAGATATACATATATATATATGTATATGTAGGTGTGTGTATATATACATATGTGTGTGTGTGGAGGCACATGGCCTCGTGACTAGAGCAGCGGACTCGCGGTCGAGGGATCGCGGGTTCGAATCTTAGACCGGGCGATGTGTGCAATTATGAGCGAAACACCTAAGCTCCAAGCGGCTCCGGCAGAAGGTAATGGCGAACTTCTGACTCTTTCGCCACAACTTTCTCTCACTCTTTCCTCCTGCATCTTGCAGCTCACCTACGATGGACCGGCGTCCCATCCAGGTGGGAACCTATACGCCAAGGAAACCGGGAAACCGGCCCTTATGAGCCAGGCATGGCTCAAGAAGGAACAAATATATATATATATATATATACATACACACATACACGCAAACATACATGCACATGCGCGCGCACGCACGCACACACACAGATATCTGAAAAATATATACAAAATAACTTTTGAAAAACTTTCTCCTAGAACAAAATAATGTAAATTTGATGCATTGAAATACTTTATCTGGTATTTAGGCGACATGTCTTGTGCAGTTTTTAATCATTTAATCCGTTGAGCATCGTACTAATGAGTAATCAGCACAGATAAAACGGTACAATATGGTGTTTGCTATTGAGATGTGTGTGTGTGAAGATGTATATCTATTCGTTCATTGAACACACGGGCCTTACATTCTCTCTGGTCAGCTGCTGTGCTGGTATAGGGAGTGATCAACAAAAATAAAATGCCTGTACGTGCGTGCATGCGTGTGTGTGTGTGTGTGTGTGGTGTGTGTGTGTGTGTGTGTGTGTGTGTGTGTGTATGTGTGTATGTGTGTGTGTTTCCTATCTTTATAGCCGTTTTCTTTTAACTTTCCATATGCGCAATGTGTCAGAAAATTTTTTTATTTGATCTCTGGTGCGCCACAACGTCAAATATATTGAGAATCATTGGTTTATTCTGTCTTCCTACATGTGTTATGACATGTTCAGGAGTTGTTTAATGTAACTGATAGTATTGTTGTCTTCGCTGTATGTGTGTTTATGTGTGTACGTGCCTATATGTGCCTGTATATGTGTGTGTGTGTTTGTATGTGACATGTTGCTGGATGTGGTTGATATTCTCTTGTGTTGCTAATAAGGAAGAGACAGTGGTTTCGGTAAGTGCCAGTTTATGTGTGTTCCTTTGGAATCATGTTTCTAGATACTTTGGAATAGTTGCGAAGCTACGTCGAGTGATGGGATAGAGGAATGTGTGAACACGGTGTCATCTGGTCTGAAACTAAACTAATTTTTGAGAAGGAAAGCTTAGGCTGTGTTGGTATAAAGTGGGATAAAGGCGGCGAGCTGGCAGAAACGTTAGCACGCCGGGAGAAATGCTTAGCGGTATTTCGTCTGCGTTACGTTGTGAGTTCAAATTCCGCCGAGGTCGACTTTGCCTTTCATCCTTTCGGGGTCGATAAATTAAGTACCAGTTACACACTGGGGTCGATGTAATCGACTTAATACCTCTATCTGTCCTTGTTTGTCCCCTCTATGTTTAGCCCCTTATGGGTAATAAAGAAATAGGTATGAAACTAAACTAATTTTTGAGAATTAAAGCTAAGGCTGCGTTGGTGGTAAGTGGGAAGGTGTAAACGAGAGGACGGAAGCTTGTTACACTAGTCAGGAAAGTGTAAGTGGTGATTTTTATTTTGTGCACTGCGCAAGTTTCACGGCATCAAGAGGTAATATTTGCCAACTACGATTAGTGAAAACGCGCGACCCTTCGACGAGGGCGTTGTACTCACAATTGCGAAAATGTGGTTTCGATTTCTCTACTGAAGAGGGTTGGAGTGCGTTTGTGTTTTTGAGCAAAACATTTATTTTCTCGTTGGTCTGCGGTCACTTTGGTGTCTGACATGTGGCGCACACTGTTCCCCTGCACATGTATTGTTGATTTGATGGAGCGAGTGAGCTTATGTACAGCTCAAACATTTGATCACTATAACTAAGTTATGTGTGGAGCTTGTTCAGCCAGAAGTTGCGGACGACAGGAGTCCTATACTGGAGAGTCTTATAATGGTGCAAAAAAGAAAAAATGTGTATTAGGTTTACGCTCAGGAAAAATAGAAGAGAAAGACTCATGTTTCGAACAAATGCTCTTCTACTAAAAGAAAAGACAAGGACAAAAAATGGGGAGAGAAGAAGAAATGTGTTTCAGGCGTTCATTTCATCTATTCTTTTACTTCTTTCAGTCTTTGCCAGCCTCGGTAGAATAATCTTATGATTTCAGCTATTTAAGCAGTGGAGTCTTTTTGTTTATCTAGCGCTACATTGGCTAATGTGTCCCTTTTTTGTTGTTTTTTTTTTTTGAGACGGCAGAGTGTGAACTCAAGAAAATTGACAGCTCCTTCGTCTCTTAAGGTGTTGAACATTTTGTGTTTTGTGTAATAGAGACTTGTGAGGAGGGTCGGTTCAAACATTTTCCTGTCGTAGATGGAAGTTAGTTCCATGCACGTGCGTGTTTTTATGTGAATGGGTAGGTGGCGGGCTTTGTGTTTGTGTGTGTATAAAGAGAACCCTGTTGAAAATGTTATGTGTGTTTATATATATATATATATATATACACACATATATATATATATATATACATATATATATATATATATATATATATATATATATATATATATATATATATATACATATATATATATATAATATACATATACATATTATATATATATTATATATATATATAATATATATTATATAATATATGTAGGCGCAGGAGTGGCTGTGTGGTAAGTAGCTTGCTTACCAACCACATGGTTCCGGGTTCAGTCCCACTGAGTGGCATCTTGGGCAAGTGTCTTCTACTATAGCCCCGGGCCGACCAATGCCTTGTGAGTGGATTTGGTAGACGGAAACTGAAAGAAGCCTGTCGTATATATGTATATATATATATGTGTATGTGTGTGTTTGTGTGTTTGTGTTTGTCCCCCTAGCATTGCTTGACAACCGATGCTGGTGTGTTTACGTCCCCGTCACTTAGCGGTTCGGCAAAAAGAGACCGATAGAATAAGTACTAGGCTTACAAAGAATAAGTCCCGGGGTCGATTTGCTCGACTAAAGGCGGTGCTCCAGCATGGCCGCAGTCAAATGACTGAAACAAGTAAAAGAGTAAAGAGTAAAAGAGTAAATATACATACATACACACACACACACATATATATATATATATATATATATATGTATGTATGTATGTATGTATGTATGTATGTATGTATGTATGTATGTATATTGCGTAAAATTTGTTGTAGCGTGATGGTTGCGTTCCGTACTTTATGCCAAAATTTGAAACTAATATTTTAATGAAGTTAAAACAATTATATCTGCTGTGTTTAATTGTTGAACTTTTCTCCAACTATTGTCTTCGCTAAATTACTCATGAGCCTGCACCGTCAAAACCTGCAATAATAATCTTTTCCACTCTAGGCACAAAGCTCGAAATTTGGGGGAAGAGGACCAATCGATTAGATCTACTCCAGTACGCAACTGGTACTTAATTTATCGACCCCGAAAGGATGAAAGGCAAAGTCAGCCGCGGTGGAATTTGAACTCAGAACATAAAGACAGACGAAATACCTTGCTTAATCCAAGGTCAACTGTAACCTGGTAGTCCGCCGGGCGAAATGCGTCGCTGTATTTCGTCTGTCGTTACGTTGTGAGTTCAAATTTCGCCGAGGTCGACTTTGCCTTTCATCCTTTCGGGGTCGATAAATTAAGTACCAGTTACGCACTGGGGTCGATGTATTCGACTTAATACCTATGTCTGTCTTTGTTTGTCCCTTCTATGTTTAGCCCCTTGTGGGTAATAAAGAAATAGAAATAGGTATAGTACAATCAAACATTCCTTCTCTGTTTAAGACAGTAGAGTGAGATCTAAAACATACCTGGTAGCTGTTTCTAGCTAATCGAACGACTACGCAGAAGTTCTCTCGTGTGTTGTTTGTGTATTATGTTTGACTGTATCCCAAAGTTTTATGTGCTGAGTAATTAGGGTTGAATTTTTGTTTCTTTCTGGAATGTTTTGGGAAGCGTTTCAAATTATTTGGTTGTTCTGGGGTATTCTACGTTAATGATTACGATGTTGTTTGTTGCTCAACCCATATCCGTATGGGAGAGTGTACATAAAATGACGATGATGAAGATGATGGTGAAGAAGAGGAGGAGAAAAGAGAAAGAGGAGAAAGGGTAGGAAGAAGAATAAAGAGGAGTCATAGTATATATCTAATAAACATATTTAGCCTTGTTATAAAATTAAATCCACGTAGTTAAACTCCATGACCTTCAGAAACCCAGAATGAGGGCAGATCCCAGGCGAGTCTTTCTTAAGACTCATCAGGGATCACTTAGATTGCCTTTCAAGCTATTGAAGATAAATTACAATGAGGGGCAACTGAAAATGAAAACAAGACTGTGAGAGGCATAATTCCTTTTACATAATGATACCAGGTTGACGACCGGGAATTAATTATTGGAACACCTCTGCTACAGGGGCTGCAGGTACATAGGTGTGTGTGTGTGTGTGTGTGTGCATGTGTGTCCATGCGTGTGTGTGTGTGCGTGTGTGTGTGTGCCTGTTTGACCCTCTTCACCACTTGACAACCGGTCTTGATGTGTCTACGCCCCCATAATTAGCGGTTCAGCAAAAGAGACCGATAGAATAAGTACTAGGCTTTAAAGGAAAAGGGTACTGAACGCGATTCGTTGGACTGAAATCCTTCAAGGCGGTGCCCTAGCATGGACGCAGTCTAACAGCTGAAACAGCTAATAGATAAAATATTCTATAGATAGAGAGAGATAGAAAGAGACAGAGAGACAGACAGATGTATATATATATATATACATACATACACACATACATACATACATACATACATACATACATACATACATACATACATACATACATACATACATATAGACATACATACATAATACATACATACAAATATACATACAAACATACATAAATACATACATATATGCTGGATCACAACCATATGTTTAATACACATTTTTCACCTTGCTATGAAATTATTAGGTCCTGTAGTTACTACTAGTATATTGTAGCATAGTGTACTGTAGTGTAAGGTACAGTGGGGCGGAATTAATAGTCCAGAAAAAACCCCACGAGATAAAACCATTTCAAAAATATATATAGCCATTGAAAGCTGCCCTAAATGTTTCTGAAGCCCTCAACCTAATAGCAGAAAAAGGTGGAAAAGCAAAGTAATATAACATACGTATAGTCTTGGATTCAACCAAGCGTGTCGCAGTGAAGGGTTCTTTACTTAGATGCACTCTGAGTTACTTTTGCAAGATACACGTAATAGACCCCTCTCTCTCTCTCTCTCTCTCTCTCTCTCTTACTATCTGTCTATCTATCTATCTATCTATTCTCGCTTCTTTTTTCTTGTTAGCTAATGTGGATGAGTGGATGATGATGCAGATAAATGTTCGGGTTGTCGCGTACATTTTGTATCCGTATCCATACCGTAAGAGTAGAATAACTGTGTGTGTGTGTGTGTGTGCAAGCATGTGTGTGTGCGTGTGTGTATACATACATACATACATATATATATATCTATATATATATACACACACACATATGTACACATATATATATATAATTTTCTGCTGCTTTAAATAAAGCATATTACTCTACCACTGGTATTTGAGTACTCTTTTTTCCACCTTGTTTCACATTTATGTGTTTACTCCGGTATATATATATATATATATATATATATATATATATATATACATATGCATATGTATATATATATATTCGCATGCACACAAGCATGTATATACATACATATATAAATATATGCATATACATGTATATGTACACATACATACACACACACTTCACGTACACGCCCACACATACGGACACACACACATACTCAATTGTACCAGCCATCTCATGTATCCCGCAAGTAAATCCAAAGCAAGTTTGGATCCAGAGAAAAGGGGGGGGGTCCAAAGTACTTTGCAGACTGGTCTGTGACTGAAGGTTAATAATCGGTTTTCTTCAGACCCACAGAGCAAAGAATTCTGAAAGTTTTAAAGTTTTTAATAATTACTTTGAAATCCAAAATTCGAAAAAAACAATCTTAGATTATTGTAGCGAACGCAAATGCATTGCTGCGAATAAAAAAAACCATTTAGATCAGTTAAAGTATGTTTAGAAAGACGAAGGCGGAGAGCTGGCAGAAACGTTAGCACGCCGGGCGAAATGCGTAGCCGTATTTCGTCTGCCGCTACGTTCTGAGTTCAAATTCCGCCGAGGTCGACTTTGCCTTTCATCCTTTCGGTGTCGATAAATAAAGTACCAGTTATGCACTGGGGTTGATGTAATCGACTTAAAACCTATGTCTGTCCTTGTTTGCCCTCTCTGTGTTTAGCCCCTTGTGGGTAGTAAAGAAGTAGGTATGTTTAGAAAGACGTATTCACTGCTAATTTCCCCCGCTGGAGCTTTCTCGCTCTTGACAATTGACGTGGAAGACCAAATCTTTTCAAGGCGATCTCTCCGGCAGAACGATTAAAGCATTTCTAGCTTCTTCGTTGCCATCAGCATCGTGTATCGCAAGAGAGACAACCCTAAAATAACTTCGCAGACATTTTTTTCCTTATAATAAATCAGTATCAAAACATGGACTAATCACGCGCGACGCCGACCGTAGGTAAGCAAAATATTATGGTTATCATTCATTCATTCATACATACATACGCACGCACGCACGCACGCACATACATACATACATACATACATACATACATACATACATACATACATACATACATACATACATACATACATACATACATACATACATACATACATACATACATACTTGCATACATACATACATACATACATACATACATACATACATACATACATACAGACATACATACATACTTGCATACATACATACATATATCATATATATATGCATGCATGCGGTGAGCTGGCAGAAACGTTAGCGCGCCGGGCGAAATGCTTAGCGGTATTTCGTCTATCGTTACGTTCTGAGTTCGAATTCCGCTGAGGTCGACTTTGCCTTTCATCCTTTCGGGGTTGATTAAATAAGTACCAGTTTCGCACTGTGGTCGATGTAATCGGCTTAATCCCTTTGTCTGTCCTTGTCTGTCCACTCTATATTTAGCCTCTTGTGGGCAGTAAGGAAATATATATGCATGCGTACATGCATACATATGTGGGAGCGCGCATGCGTGTATGTATGAATGTATGTGGTACCAAAAAGTTCTCGGACTACTTCTGTGGCGCGCCAACAGATTCCAGCACACGGTTGCGTGAGGCAGTGGGAGCTAGCAGTGACCTTCATGACATAGTGCGCCGAATGACATCGCTGTTTAATTCGCAAGTTGTGAAATTTGTGTTTTTGTGTTGATGTGTACGCTGTAGTCTGCGATTTTATCATGGACAGGAAGTAGGGACAGAGAGCCAACGTGAAATTTTGCGTTAAACTTGGGAAGTCTGCTACAGAGCCATTGAGCATGCTTTGGCAAGATTACGGTGACGAGGCAATGGGTTGTACGAAATGTTTCGAGTGGCACGGGCGCTTCAAAAATGGAAGAACGTCCCTGGAAGACGATGGGCGATATGGAAGACCTTCCAAAAGCGTCAACCCTGGAAATGTAGAGAAAATTCATCAGCGTGTGCAAGAGGGACCTCGGATGGCAATCAGTGACATTGCTGATGTTGTTAGTCTGTCGTATGGGTCCGTGAAGGCAATCCTAACGTCTTAATTCAATATACAGCGTGTCTCTGCCAAGTTTGTCCCTACCTGCTGACCACTGAACATCGCATTGAAATCTAAGAGGATCTCCGCCAGCGTGCCGCTGATGACCCGTCCTTCATGTCGAGGATCATCACCGGTGACGAGAATTGGGTCTACGGGTACGACCCTGAAACGAAGCAGTCGTTACAATGGAAAAAAGCTTTCATTTTCACGACCGGAGAAGACACGACAGAACGGCAGCTCAATCACGAGCATGCTCATCTGTTTTTTTTTTACTTCCCCGGTATTGAGCATCGAGAATTCGACCCCCAGGGCGTAGCCATCAAACGAGAGTTCTACTGCAGCATTTCGAAGCGTTTGAAGGGGGACAGTCGGCAAAAGCGACTGGATTTGCGGAGTTTGAAGAATTGGATTCTTCATGACGACGATGCCCCCTGTCACTGAGCTCTCCTCACTCGTGAGTTTCTCGCCAAAAGACAACATGGTATCGCTTCCGCACCTGCTCTATTCGCCATATTTAGCACCTTGCAGACTTCCATCTCTTCCCCATGAGGAAAATGCAGCTCAAAGGTCGCCGTTTTAACATTGCTGTCGAGATCAAGAACAAATCACAGAAGGTCCTCGACTCTCTTGCGGAAAACAACTTCCAGTCTGGATTTCAAAAGTGGCAGGAACGTTGGGACCGATATATTGTTGCTCAAGATGACTATCACGAAGAAAATTGTTAAAACCTAGATAAGTAAGTTTTTTTTTTTTTATTAAACATATCTAGTCCGGGAACCTTTTGATACCACCTCGTATGTATGCATGTAAAATTCCCGTAACAAAATTATTAAAGAAAAGAAAATTTCGACAAAAGGAGCGTAAGTGTTTCACTATCCTTGTAACTAGTGATCACATGATCGACCAGACAATCGGATGCTGTTAAACATCGCTGTTCACAATGCGCTTTTATTGCATTGTTTTTAACTTTCGAGTGATGCTACCCGATGGCTAGTCGTCGAAGGGTTACCCATTTACAGCAGAGGGATGGACTGTAACAACGTAAAACGAAATGTATTTTTACTTAAGAGCAAGATGCGCCGCTCGGTCCTGGAATTGAACCCACGATTTTGTGATCCAGAGTGCAACATTCTAACCCCTAGGCTACGCGTCTTCACTGTTATAATTAGTGAAAGTAGAAAAGCATAGGGGACATAGAGACAGCCTAGGAGTGATTGAGATACAGAGGATGAGAGTGAAATAGAAAGAGAAGGGGAGGAGAGACGAAGCTGGAATTTCAAATATGGGTGGTCTGTGAAGTTATCTTACAAAATACAATGAACCCTGAGGCCTACTTCAAAAGTCCCATGTATATCGAAACCGCAGTACCTCCATTTCCAGATCTACACGCTGTTTGTATTTTGAGATCATAATTTTGCACTGAATTTTTACCTCAAACCGCATTTTTAGAAAATCAAATATTTAGTGTATTTAAATAAACAAGTAAGTAAGTGCGCCACTCACACACACACACATTCACGTGTGTGTGTACGTAATATATATATATATATATATATATATATATATATATATAGATATATATATATATATATATATATATATATATATATATATACATATATATATATATATATATATACATATATATATATATATATATACATATATATATGTGTTATATATATATATATATATATATATACATACATATATATGTATATATATATATGTGTGTGTGTGTATATATATATATATATATATATATATATATATATATACATATATATATATATATATATATATATACACACACACACACATATATATATATTATCTGTATTTGTAAATAATATTATAGAAAATAAAATACCTGGTATGGGTGCGGGTGTTTCAGTGTATATAAGTTAATAAGTAAATATAAACACGCAGGCACACTCGAAATATGCTTATGCTTTTAAATAAATAAATAATCTATATAATATGTGTGTGTTTGTGTATGAAACCTATTGTCTGTGTAACTGTATTTATACATGACTGTGTGTATGTGGGGGTGTGTGTGTGTGTGTGTGTGTGTGTGTGTGAATCCTTCGGCATACGTATCATATGTATACATTCATACACACGTATACGCGTTTGCGCAAACACTCAGTCCTGCATTCAAATATGGCAAACACTTCTTTCTAGGGTGTGTTAGAACATTTCACATTTCGGAAGTTTATAATACCGAAACCTGTGTTTACCTTATAAAAACTGGGTATCTTGGTTTTGAAGTAGATTCAATCTAATCTTTCATGAATTGCTGTTTAAAATAAAACGATGCCAAGTGAAGGGAACGCAAGGATGGAAGTAAGGAAGCCATGTGTATGAGGGAGTTATAGGGTGGAGTGGGACGGAGAAATGACGAAGATGCAAGATAATGGGTATATAAAAAGGGGAAGAGATAGGGGTTTCAAATGTTGGCACAAGGCCATTAAATTTAGCGGGTGTGGGGTGGATAAGTCGACTGCATAAACACAAGTGCTCAACCGATACTTAATTTTATGGACCAGGAAGGACGAAAAGCAAATGGGACCTCGGCGGAATTTGAACTCACAACGTAAAGCGCTAATAATGTTTTTGTTTTTTTTTACCAACTTTTTTTTGTTTTGCCAGCTTGCCGTCTTTGATAAATGATTTCAATTTTTGGCACAAATCCAGCAATTTTGGAGTTGGGTGGGGTGGGGTGGGGTGGGGTGGGGTGGGCTGAGGGAGAAGCTATATCGATTACATCGGCCTCAGTGCTTAACTGGTACTTATTTTATCGACCGCGAAATGATGGAAGGCAAACTCGACCTCCATGGAATTTGAACACAGAATGTCAAGAAGAATTGCTGCTAATAATTTAATCCGGCTCTCTGACGGTTCTTGTATTTCGCCACCTTCGTAATAATGAAAATTCTTTCTGCTATAAGCTCAAGGCCTGAGATGTTGGAGGAGTGGTTAAGTCGATTACATCAACCCCCAACGCCCTGCTGGCACCAGTTTTATCGAACTCGAAAGGATGAAGAAACAGCCTCGACTTCTGGGAGATCTGAGCTCAGAACGTAGAGTGCCGGAAGAAATGTCACTAAGCATTTTGTTTGACCTTGATGTAATCTCCAGGGATACAGGCATCCAGCAACAGGACCTCCGTAATGCCATGATGGACCGTGAAGTCTGGCGTAGCATGGTAAATTCCATTGTCTCGACCACAGTCGAACAATGATGATGATGATGATTGTTCGACACGCTAACCGTTCTATCTGCTCGTCACCTTAATAACCCTTTCTGCTGTAGGCACAATGTTTGAAATTTGAGGATGGGGGTTAATCGAGATTACATCGACCCCATTGCTCGACTGGTACTTATTTTATCGGCCCCGAAAGGATGAAAAAACAAAGTCGACCTCGGCGGAATTTGAACTCAGAACGTAAAGACGGACTAAAGGTCGCGAAGCATTTTATCCAGTGTGCTAACGATTCTGCCAACTCGCTGTCTTAAGAAAGGCAGAAAGAAAAGACAATAAATCTAATGATTCTTTGCACCGGCACAAGACCACACACGTTGATGCTGTCGTTATTGTTGTGGTTGTTGTTGTTGATGTTAGTGATAGTAGTGGCGGCGGTGCGGCGGCGGTGCGGCGGCGGTGCGGCGGCGGTTGCGGCGGCGGTGCGGCGGCGGCGGTGCGGCGGCGGCGGCGGCGGCGATGATGGAGGTCACCGTCAACAGTGTTGATTTTGCTGCATTTGTCGTCGTCATCGTCGTGTTATCCCAGGACGCCGTGATATTATTCCAGTTACATGTACTGGGTTGTCCGGAAAGTTCGTGCCGATTTTTAAAGGAAGGAAAAAGGTCAATAAATACTTGCCATTACATTTTTAATCAACCAAACATGAACCATTTTGTTGCACAATGCATCTCCATCTTTCCTTTAACTTGAAAATACCGTTTTCCTAGAATTGAGGTGGTTTCATGGCAAAGAATTCATCAACCATGTTCTAAAATAAGTCGAAAGGTAAGCTACTATAAATCGGCACGAACTTTCCGGACAACCCAATACATAGCTCCAGAACTTGTTTTTAAAATTGCTGAATATACCGGATAAGTTCAGCCCTTGACAGACAAGAGAATCATAGCGGAAATACCTATTTCTTTACTACCCACAAGGGGCTAAACACAGAAAGGACAAACAAGGACAGACAAACGGATTAAGTTGATTATATCGACCCCAGTGCGTAACTGGTACTTAATTTATCGACCCCGAAAGGATGAAAGGCAAAGTCGACCTCGGCGGAATTTGAACTCAGAACGTATTAGACAGACGAAATACCTATTTCTTTACTACCCACAAGGGGCTAAACACAGAAAGGACAAACGGATTAAGTCGATTATATCGACCCCAGTGCGTAACTGGTACTTAATTTATCGACCCCGAAAGGATGAAAGGCAGAGCCAACATCGGCGGAATTTGAACTCAGAACGCAGCGGCAGACGAAATACTGCTAAGCATTTCGCCCGGCGTGCTAACATTTCTGCCAGCTCGCCGCCGGTATTTCATAGCGGAAATACCGCGTCACCCAGACAGTTAACGCAGATACAGACGAGGAAACGAAACATTAGTTAAAAGGATATTTTGTAGATGATGGAATTAGTTTACTCAAATGCAATATATACACCATGCTTTACATTACCCTTGTGTCCTGAACGTCTGATAAAATTTTCAACGGCGGTGCATCAGCATGGCCGCAGATCTGAGCTGAAACTCGAGAGAAAACAACCGTGATCTCGCAAGAACTCACAGCAAAGAAAGTGGAGATGAATACCAGTATAGTGATTTTATTCGACGATCTAACGCCTCTGCCAGTTCGCCGTCTTGTTGTAACTTGCTGGTACGTTTGTTGAGGAACGGAATTCAGAATCGTACGCTCTGTTTTTGAACTTAAAACTATTACTACTACGGCTCCTACTCTTTCTACTAACGCTACTGCTATTTCATGGTATTTTAGAGTAATAGATATAATAATGCCATTATTATCCACCGAGTTTAATGGCATACCACATCGTTTATACGTACAAAACCATAAAACATAAAAATTTCGAAAGGCGTGTGGGATAGGACAAGTTATATAAAAACAGAGGTGTGTAAAAGGCCTTATACAATAAACGTGAGAACAGGTTTTAAAATTTATAGAAAAAACATACAAGTAATTGTATAGAATAATCTAAAAGATTATAATAAAATACATAATAAATGAAAGCAAGGTTTAATTTCAAAGGAGGCAAACTGCCTACACATAAGGCAGGAAGCTCGACCTACGTTGGTCAGGGTACGCCATGCCCTGATTACGAAAGCTCTCATAACCTCTGCATATAATGTTCGTCACTGGAAAGGCTTGAGCCTTCCACGTGGAGCGTTTGTGTCAAGGTGAGCAAGTACGGGTCGGTGGCTGGTTGTCGTAAAATTTCATAAAGGTTACGAAACTCCTTTAACCATTAACCAGTCTTTTTGTGGTTCGCGTAATCCGATCCGTTTTGGTCGGTCCTGCGAAGGAATGTACAATTTAAATCTAAATGGTAAGCGTTTTCTCAGCACAGGAGACAGATTTCTTCTTACCAGAGAAGAGGATTTCTTCATGCATGACATTCAAGAATGCGTCCATATCAACATTTTTCTAATTGTCTTTTATTTAATTGAGATTTATTTTTAACAAAGGTCTGTCGGTACCCCCAAAACCGGGGTGGACGGACTTGTAATGCTCATAGACATTTTGTGTCATCATCTTCTAGATATTGTTGTTGCAGCTGTGGATCACTCTTTTTATCTCCTCCTTGTAACCACGGTTTGTGGCTGGAAGAGAGAGAGAGAGAGAGAGAGAGAGTCTCTCGGGCCCCTGGCTGATTCTTGGAAGTGAGGACGAGGCGATTTTCTTCGACGTTTTTAAAATCATATTTGGTTGTTCCGTTTAGGGGAGCTTCCTCCAAGTAATGCTAGTATTATTTCTGTTGTTTAAGGCGGCGAACTGGTAGAATCGTTAACGGGCTTGACAAAATATTTGGTGGTATTTCTTCTGGTTTTACGCTCTGAGTTCAAATTTCACCGAGATCGAATTTGCCTTTCATCCATTCGGGGTCAATAAAATAAGTATCAGTGGAGCACTTAGGCCGATGTAATCGACTTATACCTCCTCCAGAATTTGACAGTGGTAGGGGGCGACAACAACAGGTGGTGGGCGGCTTCCAAAAGAGAGATCAGAGTAATATAGATAGGGTTTAGCAACGAAATAGCGTTAGAAAACATAGAAAGGAGGAGGAGTTAGTAGCTAAATTAGACGAGGCTATTTGTATAGGCATTGCAACCGACGTGCCAGCAGCGAGAATGGCATTAGACCAATTCTTCAATGCGAAACATAAAGGTTGCATTGTCAGAGCTTAGGCGCGTGGTCTAAGAAATGAGGGGATCAAAGCTGTTCGATGGGCCCGAGTGACGGAGGCGCAGCGTAGTAACAAAACAAAATTCGGTCTTTGATGGACCGAGACGGACATGAGCTGAGCGACTCCAGACAGTTGTATGACGCCTTTCGTCACCACTTTGTTCGGTTGTTCGGCGTGAGCGGCGGGGCGGAAATGGTGGCAGACTTTAGTCCATACGTCGACGGATTACTGCATCTCTCGACGGCCGACGCTGAGGGCTGTGAAAGGCAGGTAACTTCAGCTGAAATTCAAGATGCCCTTGTCAGCTGCACGAAGCGCAAGTAACCCGGTTGAGATGGTCTGCCCTATGAGCTTTACGTAAATATGCCAGACGTATTCTCCGATCTTCTCAAAGCGCTCTACTGCAACTGGCAGCAGAATAGGAGTATTCCCAGTTCTGTGAGCCGGGGAGTAGTGACACTGATAATGAAAAACGAAAACAAGAGGGACAAATTAAATAACTTCAGGTTCATAATTCTGCTTAAGTCAAAGTTTAAGATTTTGGCCAAGGTATTAGCGAAGAGATTAGCGCTTCTCATCGAGGATTTGGTTGGAGAGGTGAAAACCTGCGCAATCCCGACTAGGTCCATACACGACAACCTCTACCTCATGCGATACATCATTAAAAGCGTAAGGTGTAAACCTGGTTTCGGTGAGGCGCTAAATCAATTTTGATCAATCGAAAGCATTCGATAGGGTCGACCATCGATATCTAGAGGCTGTTCACAACGCGGCTGGCTTCGACCTCGTCTTCAGAGGTTGGATCTCTGCTCGGTGGTCAAAGTTAATGGCCACCTCTCGGAACCGTTTCAGATCTCCCGATTGGTCCGTCAAGACTGCCCTCTCTCCTCCCTTCTGTACGTATTGACTCTTGAGCCTTTACTGCGGAAGCTGGGGCTGCTATTGGACATCCCGCTCGAGCCAGGACGCAGAAGGGTTGTGTCAAATTATGCGGACGACATACCGTGATTGGTGTCGGACACCTCAGAAATCAAGGTGGTCGGTACATCATTGGACCAATATGCAAAGTTGACAGGAGCAAAACTTAACCCGGAAAAGTCGGTAGGCTTGCAACTCGGCACCTGGAGAGGCAAGTACATGCTGTCCAACAGCGTCGTTGGTCGCTGGACGGACCGGGAAATTTGCTTGGGGTTTAGTTCGGACCAGACCTCCAGGTGGATAAGAATTATGACGAGGTGACGTGTAGGGTAGCCAGCCTCACCCAGAAATGGGCTATGGGGAATATGTCACTGAAAAATCGGGCGGAGGTGGTGAATGCCAGTGTCTTTGCATTACTGACTTGTCGAGTTATGTTGAACAGCTGCTTTCACATGTTGGACGGATCCGGCTATTGGCCGAGTCCATAGTGAAGATCGATCCACTGCTTTCCATTGGTCTGATAGCAATAGCGAAAGAGATTGTATTGTGGACCAGTTTGAAAAGACTGAAGACAGACACTTTTCTCTTCGGCCAATCCCTCATCAACTTTTTCAAATTTCACTTAGAAAGGAAGATAAGGGTAGAGAAAGAAGTGCTGCTTCCGGAACATTTGCTAAAAGGTGGGTGAATATAGCGAAAATGTGAGTGGACCTACTCTAATAATGCGACTGTAGGCTAGTGAATTTGAGAGGGAGAGGAGGGCCCTTCCCGGATGCCTTCGAAGCGTCGAGTGGTCCAGGATTGGTGGGGTGCATAAGCCAACCCCAGGTGGTTACCCCCCTATTGGGAAACTTTCATTGTTATATTCTTTTTGTTTGATATTATTGTTACTGCTTTTAATTGCGTATTCGTTGTTTTGTGTAAAATCCCCACTGTCTACGTCTACTGCATTGTCCCCTATATGTCGGCCCTGGTGGCCAATAAATGAAATAATAATAATTGTTACTATTATCATTTAAAACAGATACATGGAAAATAAAGTCTGAAGACGAGGCCGAAGCCAGCCTCTTTGAGGACAGCCTCTAGATATCGATGATCGACCCCATCGAATGCTTTCGATTGATCTAAATTGATTAGCGCCCCACCGAAGCCAGGTTAACACCCTACGCTTCCTATGATGCATCGCATGAGGTGAATGTTGTCGGGATTGTGCAGATTTGCACCTACACTGTGTTACGAAGAAATAATAATAATGAAAATAATGATAATAATTATTATTATCATTTAAAACAGATACATGGAAAATAGAGTCGATTAAAGGTATGACATGGAAATTGTTTCTCAACCCCGAAAAGAATAAAAAGTAAAGTCGACCATGGTAGAATTCGAGCTCAGAACACTATGAGCCGGAAAAATTTATGCATCCAAAAAATGTCTAGGTAGTGAAAATAATAACATTAATAATAATTCTTTCGTAGATAGACATGAGGCCTGGAATTTCGGGGAAGAGGACTAGTCTGTTACATCTACCCCAGTGCACAACCGATATTTGTTCTATCGAGACCGAAAGTCGAAGTCGACCTCAAAGAAATTTGAACTCAGAACGTAAAGATGGACGAAATGCCGCTCAGCATTTTGCCCGGCGTGCTAACAAATCTTCCAGCTCGCCGCCTTGGTAGCAAGTTCTAATTTATTGCACAACGTCAGAAGTTTTGAAGAGAGGGAATTAGTCGACTGAATCAGCCTCATTACCATTACTCCATTGGTACTCTATTTTTATCGACTCCGGAGGGATAAAATGCAATGTTGGCCTGAGCGGAATTTGAACTCAGGACATAAAGAGCAGAAAGAAACACCGTAAGACATTCTATATGATATTTCAACAACTCGGGCAATTAAGAAGTACAAAGCCATATTTTTCTTTTTTTGTGAAAGTCACCCCTTGAAATTTTGACTGGTACATTACTTTATCAACTTCGGAAGGAAAAGCAGATCGTTGACTTCGACGAGATTTGAACTCAGAAGGCAAAGAGCTGGAGGTAAAAAAAGACAAATCATTACAGCTTGTCTGGCAATGTAACCAATCCGCCAAAGGCGGATTAAAGAACACACACTTCTCAGAAGGAAATGGTCTACTAAACTAATTTTAGCATATTACTGGTACTTATCAACTGTTGATAGATGAAAGACAAAGTCACCCTCGGTGGGATTTCAGCTCAGAATGTAAAGGGACGTAAATGAATACCAAAAGGCATATAATAACAATAATTGTTCAGACATAAGCACAAAGCGACAAGTCTTTAGGGAAAGAGTTTTAGTCAATTTGAATCGACCAGAACGCTTAGTCTTGTGTAGCCCAGAAGATTGAAAGGCAAAGATGAAGCCGTAGAGATTTGAAATTTGAACCAATAGGGGATGTAATAAAACACGGGATGATGATGATAATAATAATAATAATAATAATAATAATAATAATAATAATAATAATAATGATAATAATAATGATGATAATAATAATAATAATAATAATAATAATAACAATAAGAAGAAGAAGAAGAAGAAGAAGAAGAAGGAGGAAGGAGGAGGAGGAGGAGGAGGAGGAGAAAAATAAGAAGAAGAAGGAGGAGGAGGAGGAGAAAAAGAAGGAGGAGGAGGACGAGGAGGACGAGGAGAAGAAGAAAAGAAGAAGAAGAAGAAGAAGAAGAAGAAGAAGAAGAAGAAGGAGGAGAAGAAGAAGAAGAAGAAGCGGAAGAAGAAGAAGAAGAAGAAGAAGAAAGAAGAACAAGAACAAGAACAAGAACAACAACAACAACGACAGCAGCAGCAGCAGCAGCAGCAATATTGCATGATAACGAGGTGATAGAAGCTAACCTTATCCCCAAAAGAGGATCCCTTTTTTTTTTTCAGACTCGTTCCTTATTCCTGCTATTCGTCTCTCTCGATGACTTCATTAATAAATTTACTGAATCAAAACCACCAAAGATACTTTGTGCAAATTATAGACTTTTATATGGATGATTTAAAACTATACACAAAATACTTTGGATTCAAAGAATGAGAACGGAACCACCCAAACAAGTATTTAGTAGTAGATTAAGCCGATAAGATATACCATAGAGAGAGACAGAAAGATGAAAAAGAAGAAGAAGAGAATTAGAAGAAGTACTGCCGAAGAGGCAGCCTAATATTAAGTGCCAAATTCAATTCCCTAGATAAGATAGAAGGTAAAAATACACCCGACGACCTATAATGAATATAATGAATTGGAGCTTTAGTGAACTGAGGAGCCGAGATAAGAAAATGAGTAAATTACGGCATTCCGGACCTAAAGCTGATATAGATAGGATATGTGCTATACCAGATACACAGGTGGGTTGAAGCTTAATAAGAGTACAGAACTATAATATAGTAACTAGAGTGGGTCTAGAAAATACTTGTTCTATCGAAACGCAAACACAAGCAAAAATGTTCCCGATGTATTAATACGAGGGCGTGCAGAAAAGTTTCTCCCTTTAAGGATATCGTGAAAGGCCTGAGTTCTTTTACAGGGCTTAGAAGAATTGAAAGACCGCTTCAATAAGTGTGTGAATCGGAGAGGGAAATATCTATTATATAAAATCCGTTCTGTCTGTCTTTGTGTATGTCTTCTAGGATCTCGGGCATCCTCCATCCGATTGCGCTCAAATTTGATATGTAGATACCGACGGTATCGCCGTTACGTTCTGAGTTCAAATTCCGCCGAAGTCGACTTTGCCTTTCATCCTTTCGGGGTCGATACATTAAGTACCTGTCACGCACTGGGGTCGATATAATCGACTTAATCCGTTTGTCTGTCCTTGTTTGTCCCCTCTGTGTTTAGCCCCTTGTGGGCAGTAAAGAAATAGGTATCAGGGCGTGTATAAGTCTTGAAAAAAATTACAAAAATCGATTCCAGGTGAGAATGCGATCGATAAAGCCGTTTTTGTCCTGCTTTTCTTCCGTCAACCTGTACATAACTGCACCTTCCATTTTTTGTTGTTTTTGTACTATTTAAAGGCACGTTTCTTTCCTGCCAAGCTTACTGTTTAAACCATGTTTGTGTTCTCCCAGTCAACAGCTTTATCATTACTGGTACTTTAAACTCTTCAGTTGCATATTTGTGTGAATATAATCGTTTTTCTTTGGAATAGAAAAAAAAAATCTTTATTTCTTCTTTTTCTGGTGTTAAATCAGTGTTTCTCAAAGGGGAGGCCTATGGGACGGTCGGACAAGTTGTTTTGAGAACATTTGGTTTAAATGTTTGACAACTCAGCACCGTCCATTGGACGGGGGCGTTTTGCTCGTTAAATAAAATCATAGTTAACTGATCCTCCTGTATTGTCTTTTACCCAGAACCAGGAACTTTTCAGCACCCTCTTGTTTATGGCAGCAACAAGACGATGAGGTGACAGAATCGTTAACGTGCCGGAGAAAATGCTTAGCGGTATTTCGTCCGTCTTTACATTCCAAGGTAGACTTTACCTTTCATCCTTTCGGGCTCGGCTCGATAAAATAAGTACCTATTTCTTTATTACTCACAAGGGGCTAAACACAGAGGGGACAAACAAGGATAGACATCGACCCCAGTGCGTGACTGGTACTTAAGTTATCGACCCCGAAAGGATGAAAGGCAAAGTCGACCTCGGCGGAATTTGAACTCACAACGCAACGCAGGCGAAATACCGCTAAGCATTTCGCCCGGCGTGCTAACGTTTCTGCCAGCTCGCCGCCTCGATAAAATAAGTACCAGTTGAGTACTGGGGTCGATCTAATCGACTTATCCCGCCCCCTAACTTGCTGACTTTGTGCCAAAATTTGAAATCAGTATTTGACAACAATAAAGACTAGCCATAGAAGCTATGGAAAATAAGATTAAATACAAACAAAACAAGGGAAAAAATATTTTACAAAGACCAACGTCAAAGTTAAACTTCAAAAATACTAAAGAAAAAATGGAAAAAAACCTGTCTTTGAGTAGAGTCCTACAAGACTCGACAAAGAAAAGATGAGTTTAAAAGGCTTGCCATCGTACACACATCCATTTTAAGTATATATACAGATTACTAATGATGATGATGATGATGATGATGAGGAGGAGGAGGAGGAGGAGGAAGAGGAGGAGGAGGAGCCTAAAATTACAGCATCGTTTCAGACTGAATAACAACGTGAGATAGGGAAAACAGATCTCACTGTAAAAGCTAGAATAAATCCGATAATATCACCAAAATCTAAACACAATTTACAAAAATATATAAATAAATAAATAAAATAAAAATAAAATGAATAATAACTGAAGGAAGTTGTTATAAGGATCTCAGTAAGTACAACTGACGCTTATTTTATGTATAACATGTGATTATTGCATAGAAAATATATCATTAAAATGAAATACATGTGTGTAAATAAGGTCAACATCACGAGGGACCAACAAAACATAGCAAAAGGAATTTTGGGACACAAAGGAAATGAAAAAGAAAGCAAAAAAAAATAAAGAAAAATCTCTGAAAATACAATTGATACTTATATGTGATTATTACATATAAAATGTTCCACTTTATTGAGTTCCGATCACGTGGTTTCGAAGATTCAATATCTTGCCCCTTGGACAAGCGTCTTCTATTATAGCTCCTGGCCGACCAAACCCTTGTAAGTGGATTTGGTAAATGGAAACTGAACGTAGGACGTCACATGTGTATGTGCGTATGTGCATGTGTGTGTGTGTGTGTGTGTGTGTGTAGGAAAAATCATCTTGTGGCATGCAAGAATGGAAATTATTCTGGATCGACGTTCACAACTACGATTTCGTTCAGAGGGATCTGGTACTATGGCAATAACGTTGACTTCATAGGCGACGACTGCAAATTTCTCCCTTTCTTATCTTAAGTGAAGTACACTTAAAAACACTCAAATTTTGTAAAAGAGGCTCAAGTGCTTACATATACAGAAGTAGCATGAGTGAGACCATAACGTCGACTGGTTTCTTCTACCAGTGACCGTTAACTTAAACAACTGAACAGATATT
>NC_043011.1:4545980-4553480 GCF_006345805.1 Octopus sinensis | reverse complement strand
TATGAAAAAATACCGTTAAAAATGAAGGGAAATTACTTGTTATAACTCTGCTTTGCCTGCGTACTTATACATCGCTCGCATTTTCGTCATAAAAATTATATAAAAAACATAAAAAATATATAAAAATATTAAAAATATATATAAAATCTTCTTGGGACATAACACAGAAAGCATGTTCTATCCGTTTTCTTTAGGGGACCAAAAACGTAACAGAAATTTAGTCACATGTGGGCATGATCCGAAAAGCTCTGTCCTTGTATTTAGACATGTGGTAGGGTCTAAGCTGCTTTTCCAGATAAGCCATCTCTCCATGTCGCATAAACCGCACCTTCCGCTGCCGTTAGTATAGGGCTTACATCTGGCCAAAATCTTCCATTGTATGTTATAATCGACACCTTTATCTCTAAAGACAAAATATGATTGGATAATTGTGTCGCTTTTCTTTTGTTCCAGTGCCTAAAGCTCAAAGTGTGGTTATTGAACCTGGCCTTGAAATTACCCTCTGTCAGGCCCACGTATTTCTTCGTCGAAACGGTGTCTTAGTGGTTATAGAGTTTACGGTAGCTTCATATATGATGGTCTGGACATGCAAGCTCCATTTAGCGGGCACAATTCTTTATTCCTGCATGAACAGCTTTTCTTCTTGTGTTTTTGTATGTTATGATTGATTATGTTTTTAAAATTGGTAGTTGAACTAAAACTAATTTTTAAATTGTGTCTATTAAAGAGTTTCCTATAAGCATGGTAACTGGAAAATGTCTATCTATCAGTGCTAGGAAATATTTACCTATATTGAAGGCCACCTCGGGTGAGTAAGGGGGCGTAAACCAGATGACCTTCCTATTTCTATTATTCCTTTTCCTTATTGTTGGGCTGGTGATAGGTGTATATTTTATTTTTTCGCTAAAACCACTATCTTTTAAAGCTTTATTATAAACTGGGGCAACGCTATTGAAGATGTCCTCATTAGATGAGAGGCTAGAAATCCTCTACTAATATTTTAACTAAATTTTTGAATACTATAGGGATGGCATGTGAACCTACATTAATAAACTTAGTCTATCATTGGGCTTCCTATAAGGCTTATAAATATTTTATAAGATCTAAGGAAAACGTCTAAGAAATTGACAACCGTCAGGTTAGTGTCTATAGTTATACTAAGTCCGAAGTGTTTCATTAACTGGATAATATCCTTCTAAAACGATCTTGTGCTGGTCCATTTGTATTAGCTGTTAAGGCGAGGGCATCATCTTTGTAGATGGCGAAATGTACGTTAGGGAATGTCTTACCGAAGGTATCTAGGAGAAAGAGTCCAATTAGATCACAGATGCCTGCCCCATCATATGAACCCATGCTCACATCGAAAGCGCCCTCCGTGTCGGTGTTTTTTACCCACTTTGCATTCTCACTGAAAAGTATGTCTTTCTAGCATGGAAGATTATATCCTTATCATTGGTACTAATTTCTATGAAGTCACTAGCGAAGATTAGGGCTTTATCTAGCAGTTCTTTAGAGATAGAGGCATAAAAATCAACAATATCGAATTGTGTAAACCTCGCTTTTTTCTTATTCTTAATAGCTTTAAACCAGTCTACGACTTCTATACTATTGGACCATTGCACTAGCCTAGTATCGGTCTTAATTTTCGTATTTATTTTATCTAAATTTCTTTGCTAATAATCCCTAGTTCTGACTTGGCTGGGTTGATAAGCCTACATTTAGGGTTGGAAAGGAAGTTTTCTTTGTGGTCTTAATAGTAATAAAGGCCTCTTTTTGGGGGAGGGTTTCTATTTTTATCTAATTAAGTTTAGCGGCGATGACGCTAGCTCTTTATTAATTTCGTTATATGTCTGTGCCCTAGCCTTAGTAAATTATTAATGATGCTGTTGTGTAAGAGGTTGTGTATTTGCTGTTATCTACCAGGTATAAGTTCTTGGTTTTATCCGAAAAAAGTGCTTTTTTCTTGGAGCTTTTTATATGATCAATATCTTTTTTCAATTTATGTTGGAAATTGTTAAAAGACTACGAAAATTTATTTTGCTCATGATCTCAGCAGGTCCGCTTCGAAATCTTCCAAGCCTTTAATCCTAGGAGGGAATTTTTTGGATTATCCGATAGCAAAAGTTTTCCTTGGGGTTCGCTTCGGTGTAAAAAAGAAAGCCTTCCATCTCATACGCTTAATTACATCAGTAATTTTTTGCAGAAGTTTCTTAGAGTAAAAATCCTTTGATGGGATCGGTATATTTTTCATAGAATAATCTATGTGATATGCGTCCATATTAGATTCTTTTGTTTGTGAGAGTCCTCAACCGATGTTAGGCGATAATCCCAAAAAGGTCGTATTAGCTCTTATTACGCCCCCTTACTCACCCGAGGTGGCCTTCAATATAGGTAAATATTTCCTAGCACTGATAGATAGACATTTTCCAGTTAACCATGCTTATAGGAAACTCTTTAATAGACACAATTTAAAAATTAGTTTTAGTTCAACTACCAATTTTAAAAACATAATCAATCATAACATACAAAAAACACAAGAAGAAAACAGCTGTTCATGCAGGAATAAAGAATTGTGCCCGCTAAATGGAGCTTGCATGTCCAAGGACCATCATATATGAAGCTACCGAAAACTCTAACCCACCAAAGACACCGTTTCGAGACGAAAGAAGAAATACGTGGGCTGACAGAGGGTAATTTCAAGGCCAGGTTCATAACCACACTTTGAGGATTTAGGCACTGGAACAAAAGAAAAGCCGACACAATTATCCAATCATATTTGGTCTTTAAGAGATAAAGGTGTCGATTATAACATACAATGGAAGATTTTGGCCAGATGTAAGCCCTATACTAACGGCAGCGGAAGGTGCGGTTTATGCGACATGGAGAGATGGCTTATCTGGAAAAGCAGCTTAGACCCTACCACATGTCTAAATACAAGGACAGAGCTTTTCGGATCATGCCCACATGTGACTAAATTTCTGTTACGTTTTTGGTCCCTAAAGAAAACGGATAGAACATGCTTTCTGTGTTAGTCCCAAGAAGATTTTATTATTTTTATATTTTATATATTTTATGTATTTTTATAATTTTATGACGAAAAATGCGAGCGATGTATTATAATACGCAGGCAAAGCAGAGTTATAACAGAGTAATTTCCCTTCATTTTTAACGGTATTTTTTCATAACGTTTTCAAATAGCCAGATACCGAAGAGATGGTGTTGTGGATTTCCACTTCGGCAATCTGAAACTCAGAGTTTTATCTTGACTACCGAGTAATGTAACATATTGTATAGATAAATTTCCTCTATTTACATAATATTGAGGTCTCTTTCTTTCTTTTGTTATCTTACCGTTTTAAAATAATATATATATATATATTATATATATATACCGGAGTAAGTGTAAACAATAAATGTGAAACAAGGTGGAAAAAAGAGTACTCAAATACCAAGTTAGGTAGAGTAATATGCTTTATTTTAAGCAGCAGAAAATTCAACAAAATCTGTTACTCTGAGTTTCTCGTTGCGTTTTTGCTAGAATGGAACTGATATATAATTCAATTATACTCTTACAAACGCTACACCTTTAAAAAGAAATGGACTTGTTTGATTGGCCCTTTAGAAAAAACGGTCAATCTCGAGCGATAAACAAAAAGGTCAAAAATATATGTACTATATATATAAAAAAACTTATAAAAATTATAAAATCCGAGGAAAAAACCGAGGAAAAAAACCTATTGACGTTAATGAAGACATTGTGCAAATTCATGCATAGAAATTAAACCTGTTATAAATATTGCAATACATATTTATATAAAAATTACATTATATATATCAACATACACAAAAGGATGCGCGTAAACGCCATACATACATATACAGACGTATGAATATGAATCTAAATATACACATAAAAGCATGTGTACATATATTCACGCAAACCGTCTCGCACGCAAGCTAAAATTCATCTATGTAGCAATTCTCATATACTGAGCAAGGAGGGGAACGAAAGAAAGGGAAAGAGGAAAAAAGGAACGAAGGAGGGGTGGGAAAAACAGTTAACCAGTTTAAGCTAATAATAATGCAGCACGAAGAACTAGGACCAGGAAAGTGTTGTGTTCAACCGGCTTTCAATTTGGCCGTAAGACTAATATAGGTAAGGAATTTTGAGATTAGTCTCTAAGCATTTTAAGCAGGGTCATAAATTCTACAGAATATTAATAGAAGAACCCTGAGGTTAGCTATTCTTGTTGCAGAAATTTCGCCTCTTACATTAGCCAACATAATAGGAAGCTAATTGAGATTAGACATGGGGCCGAGCCCATTAAGAAATGTAATTTCAAAAACGAAAGCTCCTGTCCGGTAGAAGGGAAATGTCTAGTGAAAGGAGTAGTTTATAGAGCCAAGGTGCAAGGGAAGGCTCATCGGAATACAAGACATACACAGGGGCTTCAGAAAATTCATTTAAAACAAGATTTATTCTCATAAAAATTCTTTTAAATACCCAGAGAATAGGAAGAAAACCAGCCTAGCAAAATATGTCTGGGAACTAAAAGAAAAGGAAGCCCCACCTTTCAACGTGACATGGAGCATTCTGGACAGGGCGGCACCATACAGGCATGGAGCTTACAAAGTAATTTCAAGTGCAGACTTGCCTATTAGAAAAAATGTACATCTATTCAAAGACAATAATTCTTGAATCAAAGAAGTGAGTTAATGAACTTATGTAGGCACGCGGCTAAATAAAATGTCGAATATAAATATACCATATGGATAGAGTATATATTTTGTATTTTTGATTTTTGATTTTTGATTTTTGACTCTTGAGCGCTACGATGGATTTTGATTCTGTTTCCAAGCTACGCGGATCTTAATCCGTATAGCAAGTCTTAGGTTTCTACATATATATAGGAAAACCTACAAACTTTGTTTGCATGTTGTATTGATAGGATTACCTTGATTATTTATATTACCTGATTATTTATAAATGACCCAAAATAGGATGTAATATGTTATATTTATTTATATGTCTTTCGTATATATTTTTATTAATGCACCCATTTTTAAAAGCAATGTTGTCAAAATTAGAATATGTTTATATAAGTATGTGTATAGCGAAGCATATGTATTTGTAAGCATGCGTATCTGTGTATGTGTAAGTGAAAGTATGCTTGTGCTTAAGCACACATATACACGACGTATGTATATGTATCCATTCAAACTTGTGTAGTATACTGTCTCTATAGATGCCAATAACATCGTTCAAGTTTTTTCCCTACCCCTCCTTCGTTCCTTTTTCTCTCTTTCCCTTTCTTTCGTTCCCCCTCCTTGCTCATTAATGAGAATTGCTACATAGATGAATTTTTAGCTTGCGTGCGAGACGGTTTGCGTGATATATGTACACATGCTTTTATGTGTATATTTAGATTCATATTCCTACGTCTGTATATGTATGTATGGCGTTTAACGCGCATCCTTTTGTGTATGTTGATATATATATGTGATTTTAATATAAATATGTATTGCAGTATTTATAACAGTTTAATTTCTATGCATGAATTTGCACTGTCTTCATTAACGTCAATAGGTTTTTTCCTCGGTTTTTTTCCTCGGATTTTATAATTTTTATAATGTTTTTTATATATATATACATATATTTTTGACCTTTTTGTTTATCGCTCGAAGATTGACCGTTTTTTCTAAAGGGCCATCAAACAAGTCCATTTCTTTTTAAAGGTGTAGCGTTTGTAAGAGTATAGATTGAATTGATATATCATTTCCATTCTAGCAAAAACGGCAACGAGTATGAACCAGAGAAACGCAGAGTAACAGATTTTGTTGAATTTTCTGCTGCTTAAAATAAAGTATAATATATATATATATATATATGTGTGTGTGTGTGTATGTTTGTGTGTCTGTATGTGTCCCCCTAGTATTGCTTGACAACCGATGGCTGGTGTGTTTCTCCCCGTGTATTGGCGGTTTGGCAAAAGAGACCGATAGAATAGAGAGTACTATGCTTACAAAAATAAGTCGGTGGGTCGATTTGCTCGACTAAAGGCGGTGCTCCAGTATTGCCACAATCAAATGACTGAAACAAGTAAAAGAGTAAAAGAGTGTGTGTGTGTATACTTATACACACACATACACACACATGCATACACTCATACACACACACATACATACTTATATACCTACAGACACACACAGGCTATTAAAGAAAAGTAGTGGCGAATTTAATTTTATTTAATTTATGTTAAATTTTTTTATGTATTGGATTAAGTCTTTCTTTGTTTGATTTGCAAAATAGTGGTTTTGTCTCTAATTAATATTATATATATATATATATATATATTTACCATACACATAAACATACATATATATATTATATATATATATATATATATATATATATATATATATATATATATACACACACACACTCTGTTTACTCTTTTACTTGTTTCAGTCATTTGATTGTGGCAATGCTGGAGCACCGCCTTTAGTCGAGCAAATCGACCCACGACTTATTTTTTGTAAGCCTAGTACTTATTCTATCGGTCTCTTTTGCCAAACCGCCAATACACGGGGACATAAACACACCAGCATCGGTTGTCAAGCAATACTAGGGGGACAAATACAGACACACAAACATATGCACACACATACTATATATATATATATAATATATATATACATACATACATACATACATACATACATACATACATACATATATACATACAAACATACATACATACAAACATACATACATACATATATACGACGGGCTTCTTTCAGTTTCCGTCTACCAAATCCTCTCACAAGGCTTTGGTCGGCCCAAGGCTATAGTAGAAGACATTTGCCCAATGTGCCACGCAGTGGGACTGAACCCGGAACCATGTGGTTCGTAAGCATACTACTTACCACACACCCACTCCCACGCCTATACATACATATATATATATATATATATATATATACTGAAAATAGGGAAGGTCGGTTTATAGGATTAGCTTTGGTTTCCCATCCAAAAAAGGTTTAGCTTCATGGCGTATCGTCCCCTTATGAATGGGAAACCTAAGGTAATCCCATAAACCGGTCTTCCTCATTGTATATATATATATATATACACACACGTACATAAATACATTCATACACACACAGACGTACACACATGAATACATACATATATTCATATATGTATATGTATAAAATGTATGTATATATGTATATACATGCATGTGTATATATGCGTAATTGGAAATGTATATAGATAGACAGCGATAGATAGATTGATAGACATACAAATAGGAGTGGCCATGTGGTAAGTAGCTTGCTTACCAACCACATGGTTCTGGGTTCAGTCCCACTGCGTGGCACATTGGGCAAGTGTCTTCTGCTATAGCCTCGGGCCAACCAAAGCCTTGTGAGTGGATTTGGAAGACAGAAACTGAAAGAAGCCCATCGTATATATGTATATGTATGTATGTGCGTGTG
>NC_043011.1:4540980-4543480 GCF_006345805.1 Octopus sinensis | reverse complement strand
AAATATATGTATCACAGGAGATACAGATTGAAAAATTATCTAAAATCGACCTTATTAACATTTTATTCAACTTCGAAAATATTTAACAAAATATTTATAAAAACGTGATTTTAACTTAAGCGTTACTTTAGGATATTGCCTGTCGTAATATGGAAGGATCGAAGAATCGAAAAAGTGAGGTGAATAGAAACTGAAAAGAAGATAAAAAAAGAAAGTGAAGCGGAAACAACCTACTGGCGATTGTCTGTATGTGGAAAAAATAAAATGAAATACAATAATAATTAAAAAATCGACCAAAATCAAAATTGTACTCAAGTTAAACCGCAGAAACCGAGAGCTGCGTGGGGATCGGGTTAGCGTTTGTTTGTGTTTAATCTTTTTCGTAGTTCGTCTGTTTGTCTTTACGTGACACCATAAGACAAACGGTGTTTGTTTTCGTGGTCGCACACTTGTGAGTCGGCCAGAGAGAGACCGAAAGAATATGTACGAGTCTTTAAAAAGTAAATACTAGGATCTGTTATTGATTCGATCGACTAAACTCTTCAAGATGGTGCTCTAGCATGGTCGCAGTTCATAGGCTGAAACCAATAAAGAAAAATAACCCTCATACATATATATTTGATACATACATACTTACACACTCACACACACCTTTCTCACATACACACAAACGCTTGCGCATCTCCTCTTGTTGGTATCACCATGAATAATCTCTTCTTCATTCAATCTCTATTATTACCTCCCTTTCATTCAACCTCTTTTTTTCCAATCAACCGCCATGTTGGACCACTGAACTCAACCCTTTTTTTTCATTCTCTATTTATTTCGTCTTATTCATTTCTGTCGAAGAACGGAGACTCGAAACGTAAAAGACTTTTCCATTTTTTCCGAGCGTCAAACTAATACACTTGCTTGTTCTTACACCTGTCTTCGTCTTCGTTTTTTCTATAAATTTGAACTACATATATATATATTTCTTTACTGCCCACAAGGGGCTAAACATAGAGGGGATAAACAAGGACAGACAAAGGGATTAAGTCGATTACATCGACCCCCAGTGCGAAACTGGTACTTTATTTATCGACCCCGAAAGGATGAAAGGCAAAGTCGACCTCGGCGGAATTTGAACTTAGAATGCAACGACAGACGAAATACCGCTAAGCATTTCGCCCGGCACGCTAACGTGTCTGTCAGCTCGCCGCCTAGAACTACATATGTATAGTTACACATATGTGTTTATGTACGTATATATTAATTGATGGTTGAATCGACGTATAGGTTGCTATATATATATATATATATATAATATATATAATATATATATCAACAATCAAGGAACGGCCATATAGGCCATTCACCCACTAGAAATAACAGCCAAAGCTTCAACCGCAAATAAAAATCAATTCCGTAAACCAGGAGAAAATTTAAAAAACATTTACCCTGTAATTTCTTATACGATGCACCGTTTCATCTGCTGGTTTACGGAATTGATTTTTATTTGCGGTTGAAGCTTTGGCTGTTATTTCTAGTGGGTGAATGGCCTATTATGGCCGTTCCTTGATTGTTGATGTTGAACTTAAAAATGGTCTATGACTATTTAATTTTTTCCCACTAGGCCGCTGGTGGCAAAAAAATTCTACAAAATTTTTTTGCCACCCTATATTGATTAATAATAAATATATATATATATATATATATATGCGAAAATAATTATAGGGTGAATTTTTGACAGAACATCCAGAGCATATTATACAGACCTACAAAAGATGTAGCGGTGAGAGCCGATCAGTGTTGATGTCGAGCTGCCGACTTATGAGAAAGTCTTTATGCGGTGGCTCCACCTGTTAGAAATAGCTACCAAATAATAAACTTCAAACCAAAGACTACTGTCTTGAAAAAGGAAAATTAAAAAAGAATTAGTGCGTATTGCGTAATGTAGACAAAGAGACATTATGTCTGAGAAAAGACGAGACATTATGTCTGAAAGGTGAAGAAAAAAGTGGTTGAAATAGAATAATATGAATGCATATACACAGATGTACATATGTAAGGATATCTTTGAATGGTATCTTTCTCTTTTTTATTCGCATCTAAATATGTAATTGTCTCCTGAAAACACTTTTGAGCTTTATTTCGTTTTTTTTTTTTTTTTTACATTGAAATAAGGCGAGGGTTTGGTAAGACGAGCGGTTGAATTCATTTCACATCAAGGTTCCTGAACACAACACACACACACACACACACACACACACACACACACACACACACACACACACCACACACACACACACACCGTATAGCGTATTATATTATTATTAGTAATATTAGCATCAGTATTAGTATTAACATTATTATTATTATATCCATATATTTACACAGACGCATACACATATGCATACATGTTCACATATATATTTGCATACACACACACACATACACACACACACACGCACACAAGTTGAAACGCTCCTACTGTCAGTTTGCCATCACCTCTTCCTTT